>NC_057806.1:423768414-423789422 GCF_018294505.1 Triticum aestivum | reverse complement strand
TCCTTCCTCCTCCTCCCCCTTTCTATAAATAGGTTTTAGTTTTTGTTAAATGTAGGTTTTTGTTTTTAGTAAATGTAGGTTTTTAGAATATTTTGTTTTTAGTAATTTGAAAAGAATAAGTAAATGTAGGTATTTTGAATAGAATAGAAATTTTTTAGAAATTTTGAATGAGTAAATTTGAATAGAATAAAATATGAAATTGAAAAAAATAAGTAAACATAGGTCTTTTGAATAGAATAGGAAATTTTTAGAAAATTTGAATAGAATAGGAAATTATAAGTAAATTTGAATAGAATAAGTAAATGTAGCTTATGGAGTTTCAGTAAGTCCTAAGATGACGATAGTAATGTTTTTCTCTATATTTTGTTTTTGCAGAAATCAAGGAGCCCCTGCATCATCCCCGCCGTCATCCCCGTCACCGACCCCCTCCGACCTTGATCGAGGTGAGACCAGCCACCCCATGTTCAAATTGGAAAACTACTCCTACTTTGAATGCTCAAATTGGAGAGCACTATGCTTATAGGGTTTTTGTTTTTGCATAAATCAAGGAGCCCCTCCATCATCACCGCCGTCGTCCCCGTCACCGACCCCCTCCGGCCTCGAGGTGAGACATGCCAAATCTCCATGTCAATATGAGTCCTATAAGACATTATGAATTGTTTTTTATATTTTGAACCATTGAAATGCAATGACCATCAAGTTTGAATGCTCATATATATGATGTAGATATAAACATGTATATCTTGTGTTGCTCAAATAGGATATGTGCTTGCCCAAGTGCCGGCCATGTTTGCAAGCTACACCTCCGAGTGGCCTATCTTTTGCCGGAGTGTTGATTAATTTCCGTTCCGACAAATTTCAGGCGCTCGATATGTCCTTTTCTAGCAAAGGTCATGCCGGATTTTTCCATGAATTCTGGCATGACTTGTGCTAGAATATGTAGGAAATATCGAGTGGCCTGGATTTTCTAGAAAAATAATTAAATGACATTTCGGGTTGACTTTAAGTCTGTCGAGTCTCCATCATCAACGGTCGAAAAATCAGTGAGGGAGTGTATCCACCATATATGAGAGAGGACGAAGAATCCCGACTGTTGTCGTGGGGGTCGTTTCTCCTTCTTCTCTGGGTGCTAGACCTTTATTATGCACTAGGGGAAGGAGGAGTAATGACCATCACCGGCGGTCGCAAATGTCAGAGAGGAATCAGTGAGAGAGATCGAGTCTCCACCACATATGAGAGGATGAAAAATCCCGACTGTTGTCGTGGGGGTCGCTTCTCCTTCGTTCCCATGTGCTAGACTCGGCAGACCGATAGTCAACCCGTTATGAATAATAATGATCTAATTTAGTTTTTGTAGTACATATATTGAATTGTACAAGTTTAATCTTTGAATTATGAACATAGGAAATATCGTTATCGAAAGACCAAAGTCTCCCGAGGGAGAGCGACTAGTGCAACGACGACCGGGGTCTGTGCGACAAGCCTCACCTGGATGAATGTCGGCGCTTCAGCATTAAGCTCCAGGAGACCTTCGATGTTGAAACGGTACGCAACGACGACAAGTGTTGTTTTCGTAATTAAGCATGACTTCAACTATTTCAACGTGTAATTTTCATCTTTTACAATTCGAGTAGTTTATCCCATGCCATGCAAGACGCTATGTCTTGGAGAGGATGGATTTTAAAGACCATGAAAATTTTGAAACAAAGAAAATTCACCTAAGGACCTATCATGGTATGGCTTTTAAAGTAAATATGTACAATTCTGAGAGCGTAACCCATTTTGGTTGCACAAATTGGGAAGCACTTTGCAAGATGTATTGTTTTTGTGAGGGTATGCTTGTCATCATGGATCTTGGTGATCCTGACATCGACCAAGACAATATGGACATTTGGGTCCTTGTTGATACGCTTCCAATTCTAGCGCTATATGAGTTTCTCAAACATAGTTATTAACTAATTTATATTGTTTATTTCAAAATAGTTGACAACTTATTTCCATTTACAGCTTATTTTCGTTCTTCAAACAATGTGCGGAAGATGGTAGATAGAACCTACTACATCGATGGCTCAGAGTTAAGTTATCTGGAGAAAAATCATTTGATCACATTTTGTACTGATCTTGAGAATTACAATATCTATTATCAATCTCCTCCACATTATGGTCAATACGTGCCACTGGTGCATGTGTTGAACTACGGTAACATCCATGGGGATGCCATGGTAAGATTATTTTTACTATTACGACATCCGTGCATCTTTTGCATAAATTCTTTTAAAACTTAACTACATTGCTAACTACAAAGTTATTACTATGCTTTTCAAAAGAAAATTCCGAAGGATTGTGTGTCTCATCTGATGTATCAGAATGGTCGCCTTGATGTTTTGAACATACGGCCAGGTCATCCTACGAATCACACCAATCCATATCAGATTTCTAAAACTAGTGAGGACATGAAAATCAAAGAATGGAAAAAATGTATGGACAGTCGTAAGGAGGTACTTGGAAGCAACATTGTGCGAAAGGAAAGAATTGGAGACAGGATAATCTCCATTCTCCATAATGGAGAGTCAGGGCCTATCTTGTTTTATGATATTTTACCTAAGAGAAGGTAGTAAGTCCTAGCTAATAATACACATGATCATGTGCTAAGAACAACTAAGTAGGATTGGTAAGATGACTATGATGATGATGTGGTATCAAGTAGAAGTTGTATGATCGATGATGATGAGTATGACTTGTTATTATAATACCAATGATGAGTTATTTATTATTTTGATCGATGATGCATGATGCTAAGTTGTTATATGAGCATGATGAGTTATTATATATATATCAGTAGGTGAAATGAACATGGATTAGATTCAAGTGGAGGCAACATGTGGTGCACATCAAAAGTACTACTAGACATCGAAACTGAGCTCACTGGTAGACAATGTAGTCATTGGTAGACGATTTAATATGATTACCGAGAGTCTTAATTTGAGAGAAACTGAGCTCACTGGTAGACAATTTACATGGGCCAATTTGTTGCCCACCCCGACTTATGAAAAGTTGGATAGGGTACTCGCTAGTGTGGAATGGGAACAAAAGTACCCTTTGGTGTCGGTTCATGCGATGCAGAGAGTGATTTCAGACCACACACCACTTCTAGTAGACTCGGGAGAGGCTACCCATGTTGTGAATAAAAATGCTTTCTCCTTCGAACTAGGCTGGTTTGAGAAAGAAGGCTTTTTGGAGATCATTGCATGCGAATGGGCCAAGCTTGTTAGTGGAAGAACTAGTATTGAGAGATGGCAAAATAAAATTAGACATCTCACACATTTTTTGCGAGGTTGGGCCAGAAATGAGAGTGGGAATTACAAACAAGAAAAAGAGCGTCTCACCCAATTAATTGAGGCGCTAGATTTAAAAGATGAAGGCACTCTTCTTACGGTTAATGAGAAAAGATCCAAGTCTGATGCTGAGCAAGGCCTACGATCTCTCCTGAGAGAGGAGAGTGGGAATTACGTGCTAAAGTGCGTAAGGTCATCCAAGGGGATGGCAATACACAATTCTTCAATATGGTTGCAAATGGTAAACATAGGAAGAAGAAAATCACACAGCTTGAACAAGATGAGGGGACAATTGTGGGACATTAGAATCTGAAAGGTTATATCTCTAATTACTACAAACAACTTTTTGGGCCTTCGAATACAAGCGCAGTGGCGCTAGATGAATCTGTTATTGGAGATATACCTCAAATACAGGCAGAGGAGAATGATATTCTCTCAGCACCGTTTATTGAGAAAGAGGTTCTGGATGCAATCTCACAAATGAAACCAAATAAAGCACCGGGACCAGATGGGTTTCCAGCTGAATTCTATAAGAAATATTGGCATATTATTAAGGGTGATCTTATGCCTATGTTTCATGATTTCTTGAACGGTCATTTAGAGCTGTTTCATCTTAACTTGGTATGATTGTGCTGTTGCCAAAGAAAGATGAGGCCATTCGGATCGAACAATTCAGGCCTATATGTCTTCTTAACGTTAGTTTCAAATTTTTCACAAAGGTTGGAACCAATAGATTGACACAAATTGCTCATTCAGTGGTACGACCGAGCCAGACAACGTTCATGCCAGGGCGACACATACTTGAAGGGGTGGTCGTTTTGCATGAAACGCTTCGTGATATTCACTCGAAGAAATTAGATGGGGTTATCTTCAAAGTGGATTTTGAAAAGGCGTATGATAAAGTTAAGTGGCCTTTCCTTCAGCAGGCAATGCACATGAAAGGATTTAGTGTGGCCTGGCGGAACCAAGTGGGTACCCAAGTCTAGAAGGATAGTGTCGGAATCAAGGTTAATGATGATATTGGTCATTATTTTCAGACACACAAGGGGTTGAGACAAGGGGATTCCATGTCTCCTCTGTTGTTTAATATAGTGGCCGATATGTTGGCCATTCTTATGGGCAGGGCCAAGCAGCTGTTGGGGAACACAGTATTTCAAAAAATTTACCTACGATCATGCAAAATATATCTAGAAGATGCATAGAAACGAGAGGGGAGAGTGTGGATACGTACCCTCGTAGACCGAAAGCGGAAGCGATTGATGTAGTCAAACGTCTTCGCGATCCAACCGATCCAAGTACCGAACGCACGGCACCTCCGCGATCAGCACCCGTTCAGCTCGATGACGTCCCTCAAACTCTTGATCTAGTTGAGGCCGAGGGAGAGTTCCGTCAGCATGACAACATGGTGACGAAGATGATGAAGTTATCGACGCAGGGCTTCGCCTAAGCACTACAACAATATGACCGAGGTGTGTAACTGTGGATGGGGGCACCGAACGCGGCTAAAAGATCAACTTGTGTGTCTTTGGGGTGCCCCTCCCCACGTATACAAAGGGGGGAGGAGAGGAGGTTGGCCCTAGGAGGGGGCGCGCCATGGGGGGGGTCCTACTTGGACTCCTAGTACAAGTAGGATTCGATCCCCCCTTTCCTAGTCCAAGTAGGAGAAGAAGGGAAAGAGGAGAGAAGAGAAGGAAGGAAGGGGCGCCGCCCCCTCCCATTGTCCAATTCAGACTGGGCAAGGGGGGGCACGCCACCTCTGGCCGGCCCTCTCTCTTCTCCACTAATGCCCATTGTGGCCCATTAATCCCTCGGGGGGTTCCGGTAACCCCCCGGTACTCCAGAAAATGCCCGAACCAATCCGAAACCATTCCGGTGTCCAAACATAACCTTCCAATATATCAATCTTTATGTCTCGGCCATTTCGAGACTCCTCGTCATGTCCGTGATCTCATCCGGGACTCCGAACAAACTTCGGTTCATCAAAACACGAAACTCATAATACAAATCATCATTGAACGTTAAGCGTGCGGACCCTATGGGTTCGAGAACTATGTAGACATGACCGAGACATATCTCCGATCAATAAACAATAGCGGAACCTGGATGCTCATATTGGCTCCTACATATTGTACGAAGATCTTTATCAGTCAAAACGCATAACAACATACGTTGTTCCCTTTGTCATCGGTATGTTACTTGCCCAAGATTCGATCTTAGGTATCATCATACCTAGTTCAATCTCGTCACCGGCAAGTCTCTTTACTCATTTTGTAATGCATCATCCCATGGCTAACTCATTAGACACATTGCTTGCAAGGCTCATAGTGATGTGCATTACCGAGAGGGCCCAGAGATACCTCTCTGATACACGGAGTGACAAATCCTAATCTTGATCTATGCCAACTCAACAAACACCATCGGAGACATGTTTAGAGCATATTTATAATCACACCGTTATGTTGTGATGTTTGATAGCACACAAGGTGTTCCTACGGTATTCAGGAGTTGCATAATCTCATAGTCTGAGGAACATGTATAAGTCATGCAGAAAGCAATAGTAGAAAAACTAAATTATTATTATGCTAAGCTAACAGATGGTTCTTGTCCATCACATCATTCTCTAATGATGTGATCCCATTCATCAAATGACAACACATGTCTATGGCTAGGAAACTTAACCATCTTTGATTGATGAGCTAGTCAAGTAGAGGCATACTAGGGACACTCTGTTTGTCTATGTATTCACACATGTACTAAGTTTCCGATTAGTACAATTCTAGCATGAATAGTAAACATTTATCATGATATAAGGAAATATAAATAACAACTTTATTATTCCCACTAGGGCATATTTCCTACAGTCTCCCACTTGCACTAGAGTCAATAATCTAGATTACATAGTAATGATTCTAACACCCATGGAATCTTGGTGTTGATCAAGTTTTGCTCGTGAGAGAGGCTTAGTCAATGGGTCAGCAACATTCATTTGCTGCTTCCGAAGCAGCTCTGTACTCTGCTTCACACTTAATCCCGCCACGACGCTCTGCTTAGAACTACACCAACTGACAGCTCCACCATTCAATAAAAATACATATCCGGTTTGTGACTTAGAGTCATCTGGATCAGTATCAAAGCTTGCATCGACGTAACTGTTTACGACAAGCTCTTTGTCACCTCCATAAACGAGAAACATATCCTTAGTCCTTTTCAGGTATTTCAGGATGTTCTTGACCACTGTTAGTGATCCACTCCTGGATTACTTTCGTACCTCCCTGCTAAATTAATAGCAAGGCACACATCAGGTCTGGTACACATCATTGCATACATGATAGAATCTATAGCTGAGACATAGGGAATGACTTTCATTTTTTCTCTATCTTCTGCAGTGGTCGGGCATTGAGTCTAACTCAACTTCACACCATGTAACACAGGCAAGAACCCTTTCTTTGACTGATCCATTTTGAACTTCTTCAAAACTTTATCAATGTATGTGCTTTGTGAAAGTCCAATTAAGCATCTTGATCTATCTCTATAGATCTTGATGCCCAATATATAAGCAGCTTCACCGAGGTCTTTCATTGAAAAATTCTTATTCAAGTATCCTTTTATGCTATTCAGAAATTTAGTATCATTTCCGATCAACACTATGCCATCCACATATAATATCAGAAATGCTACGGAGCTCCCACTCACTTTCTTGTAAATACATGCATCTCCAAAAGTCTGTATAAAACCATATGCTTTGATCACACTATCAAAGCGTATATTCCAACTCCGAGAAGCTTGCACCAGTCCATAAATGGATCGCTGGAGCTTGCACACTTTGTTAGCACCTTTAGGATCGACAAAACCTTCTGGTTGCATCATATACAACTCTTCTTTAAGATATCCGTTAAGGAATGCAATTTTGGCATCCATTTGCCAAATTTCATAATCATAAAATGTGGCAATTGCTAACATGATTCGGACAGACTTAAGCATCGCTACAGGTGAGAAGGTCTCATCGTTGTCAACTCCTTGAACTTGTCGAAAACCTTTTGCAACAAGTCGAGCTTTGTAGACAGTAACATTACCGTCAATGTCAGTCTTCTTCTTGAAGATCCATTTATTCTCTATTGCTTGCCGATCATCGGGCAAGCCAACCAAAGTCCATACTTTGTTCTCATATATGGATCCCATCTTAGATTTCATGGCCTTAAGCCATTTCACGGAATCTGGGCTCATCATTGCTTCCTCATAGTTCGTAGGTTCGTCATGGTCAAGTAACATGACCTCCAGAACAGGATTACCGTACCACTCTAGTGCGGATCTTACTCTGGTTGACCTACGAGGTTCGGTAGTAACTTGATCAGAAGTTTCATGATCGTCATCATTAGCTTCCTCACTAATTGGTGTAGGAATCACTGGAACTGATTTCTGTGATGAACTACTTCCCAATAAGGGAGAAGGTACAATTACCTCATCAAGTTCTACTTTCCTCCCACTCACTTCTTTCGAGAGAAACTCCTTCTCTAGAAAGGATCCATTCTTAGCAACGAATATCTTGCCTTCGAATCTGTGATAGAAGGTGTACCAAATAGTCTCCTTTGGGTAACCTATGAAGACACATTTCTCCGATTTGGGTTTGAGCTTATCATGTTGAAGCTTTTTCACATAAGCATCGCAACCCCAAACTTTAAGAAACGCCAACTTGGGTTTCTTGCCAAACCACAGTTCATATGGTGTTGTCTCAACGGATTTTGATGGTGCCCTATTTAACATGAATGCAGCCGTCTCTAAAGCATAACCCTAAAACAATAGCGGTAAATCAGTAAGAGACATCATAGATCGCACCATATCTAATAAAGTGCGGCTACGACGTTCGGACACAACATTATGCTGTGGTGTTCCAGGTGGCGTGAGTTGCAAAACTATTCTGCATTGTTTTAAATGAAGACCAAACTCATAACTCAAATATTCACCTCCACGATCAGATCATAGAAACTTAATTTTCTTGTTATAATGATTTTCCACTTCACTCTGAAATTCTTTGAACTTTTCAAATGTTTCAGACTTATGTTTCATCAAGTAGATATACCCATATCTGCTCAAATCATCTGTGAAGGTCAGAAAATAACGATACCCGCTACGAGCATCAACATTGATCGGACCGCATACATTAGTATGTGCTACCTCTTAAGCATGTGTTGGTTTTCCCTTAAGAGGAAAGGGTGATGCAGCAAAGTAGCGTAAGTATTTCCCTCAGTTTTTGAGAACCAAGGTATCAATCCAGTAGGAGACTACACGCAAGTCGCCTAGTACCTGCACAAACAATCAAGAACCTTGCAACCAACACGATAAAGGGGTTGTCAATCCCTTCACGGCCACTTGCAAAAGTGAGATCTGATAAAGATAATAACATAAATATTTTTCGTATTTTTGTTGTATAGATTGGAAAATATAGGTTGCAAAATAAATACTAAACTAGAATTATAGATCGGAAACTTATATGATGTAAAGTAGACCCGGGGGCCGTAGGTTTCACTAGTGGCTTCTCTCATGATAGCATATATTACGGTGGGTGAACAAATTACTGCCGAGCAATTGATAGAAAAGTGCATAGTTATGAGAATATCTAGGCATGATCATGAACATAGGCATTGTTGGAGATATGCCCTAGAGGTTTTCATGTATGATGATATTTCCTATGCGTTTATGAATAAAGATAGTCCTTGGACATTATCAATGATGTGTATCAGCAAGTATGTGACTTGTTTGTGGGACTATGCATTGTATGATGATTGTCATAAAAGGTCCCTAGTCAAAAGTGTTGTGTGGACGTCACTACAAAAGAAGGACACATCTGTGACATTTTGGGCCAAACGAATTTTTTTTCTGTCATACATATGACACTTCTATGACGATAATTGTGACAAAACCCGGTATCATCATAGATGTGGTGGGCTCCTACTTCTATGACAACAAATCATGACAAAAAATGAGCTTTTCGTCCTGGGTGAGCCGGAGACGCAGCTGCATGACATTCTTTGGGCCGTCCATGATGGAAAAAACCGTGGTAGAAGCGAGGGGGAGGAAAATTTCGGGGAGTTCCCAGTTACGGTGGGAGGTCGGGGGCCGAGTGATGCGCGTTTCTCTCGTACACATACGCGTGTGTGTGCGAGGCGTTGGCTCTAACTGAACCCGAGCGATTGCACTGCAGGCTACACGTTACTGAACCCGAGTGATCGATCGATGGCTGTTAACTGAACCCGATCGAGCGATTCCTTCGCTACTGCTGCTAACTGAAGCCGATCGATGCTGCCTCTGGGATGAACAGTGAGCGTTGCGGGGGGTTTGAATGAACAGTGAGCGGTGGCGTTGCCTTTGGATGAACAAGACCTCGTGGCGGTGGAGGGCTGGATGAACAGTAGACGGTGGAGGGGTGCCCGTGGAGGGGTGGTTAAACAGGACCCCATGGTGTGGAGGGCTGGATGAACAGTAGATGGTGGAGGGGTGGTTGAACAGTAGCCGGTGGAGTAGCGCACGGTGGAGGCTGGATGAACAGGAGCCCGTGGATGCTGGAGGAGGTCGACGGTAGCCCGTGGAGGCTGGAGGAGGTTGACGGTGGAGATGAAAAGTATCCCGTGGAGTCCCGTTTTGCGATACGCCACACCCCTCCTGATGAAAAGGACCCCCGTTTCGACCATAGGAGGTCCGTTTCATCCGTTTTGCGGTAGGCCACACCCCTCCCGATCAACAGGACCCCCGTTTCGACCATAGAAGGTCTGTTTCGTCCGTTTTGCGGTACACCACACCCCTTCTGATCAACAGGACCCCAGTTTCGACCATAGGAGGTCTGTTTCCTCCGTTTTGCGGTACGCCACACCCCTCCTGATCAACAGGACCCCGTTCAGGCCTCGTTTCCATCGCCTGTTCCGTCCAAGCCCTCCCGATGAACACGACCATGCATTCCGTTCCGACCAAGCCGGTTGGCTCCCACGCGTTCCGTTGCCTCCCGATGAACACGACGCATTCCGTTGCATCCCCATGAACATGACGACGACGCTGCCTCCCCATGAACACGACGACGACGCTGTTTCTCCGTTTCGACCCAGCCATGTACACGAGCCCTGGCCATACGTATGTGCGAGTAGGCATTTGAGACCCCGCCCGGATGTATACATACGTGGTCGTATTTTCTTTCTTGCACCCTGGCCGCTGTACGTACATGTACATGCTACGTGCGCGCCTCTACTACGACACGTACGCGCCTCTACTACGACACGTGCACGCCTATACATCCACCAGTATATATGTATGTACACGTTCGCAACCAAAATAACAACGCTACGTATGCTTCGGCCAGGTGGGTCCCGACTGTCAGACACTTCCTTGCCTACGAAGATGTAGCTGGTGGGTCCCAGCAGTCAGGGGGGCGAATCGTTTTTTTTTTGCCCAGATGCACTTCCTTGCGTGTGAAGATGTAGCTGGTGGGTCCCAGCAGTCAGGGGCAAACATTTTTTTCACGAAATACAGTGGCCCGTCCGGTGGGTCCCAGCTGTCAGGTGGAGGAATCATTATTTTCCGCGTAATAAGGAGGCACTTCCTTGCTGCGGCCGTGGACCCAGCTGTCAGCCTCTCCACGTATAGTCCATGTCCGATCGAAGTTGTTCCTTGACCATGTTGACCACGCCGCACCGAGATCACCATGGCGGTGGACGACGGCGAGGCCTAGGAAGGGGACGAGGGGAGCTGGGGAAGACATGGCAGTGGAAGCCCGCGCGGAGAGGTGTACGAGGGTTCACTAGTTCAGCTGCGGTGTGAGACTGCCGTCGCCGCAGGGCCTGGCCAGCGGTGGGAATAGTAGGGGGCGGTGAGGCCTCCGCGGCAGCACAGCCGGCCACGGGAGGCAGGAGTATGCGGGACGACCGACGCTGCTTTGGGCGGCTGGAGCAAGAAGACCAGAGGTTGAAGAAGCACTACGGCCATTGGATGGACATCGTATGGTCACTGGAGCTAGAATCGTTCATATTGACTAAAGTTGACAAAGGCCCCCGTCCAAGTCAACTTAGTAGGCCCACAAGCCAGCCTCCCACCATCGTGGGTCCGAGCTAGTAGGGGGAGTATTCATTTTTTTGTGCGTAATAAGGAGGCACTTCCGGTGGGTCCGAGCTGACAGCGGGGGGAACATTTTTTTCGTGAAATACGCTGGCCCGTCCGGTGGGTCCCAGCAGTGAGGGGGGAAACGTTTTTTCGCAAAATAAGGTGGCCCATCCGGTGGGTCCCTGCTGTCAGGTGGGGGAATAATTATTTTGCGCGTAATAAGGAGGCACTTCCTTGCGGCCGCCTGGACCTAGCTATCAGCCTCTCCACGTACAGTACTCTTCCGATGGAAGTTGGTCGTTGACCACGTTGACCACGCTGCGCCAAGAGCACCAGGGCGGTGGTCTGGACAACGGCAAGGCCTAGGAAGGGGACGACGCGGAGCCGGGGAAGACGCAGCAGTGGAAGCCCGCGCGGAGAGGAGTACGAGGGTTCACTGGTTCGGCTGCGGTGTGAGGCTGCCGTCGCCGCAGATTAACAAGGGATGTGGGTGAGTAGAGGGATGGCCTGGCCAGCGGTGGGAGTAGTACGGGGCGGTGAGGCCTTCGCGGCATCACAGCCGGCCACGGGAGGCAGGAGCACGCGACACGACCGGCGCTGCTTTGGGCGGCTGGAGCAAGAAGACCAGAGGTTGAAGAAGCACTACGGCTGTTGGATGGACATCATACGATCACTGCAGCTAGAATCGTTTATATTGACTAAGTTGACAAAGCCCTTGGTACGCGTCAACTTAGTCGGCCCATAGCTCAGATTTGGCAGAGAACATATAGCCCATTTGTGATTTGTAAAAATGTACCGCCCATTTATTAATTCTAATGGAATTTACTACAGCCCATTTACAGTTTGTTAAAAGTACAACCTAACTTCTAGCTAGGACAGCGATTAATAATTTCAAACAACCGCTCAAAACAGGATTCAAAAAAATTCCCACATTTTGATGGGATCCGAAATATTTTTATCCGAAATTTCTAGTCAGGTTAAATATAATTTCAAAATAAAGTTGTATTACGTTAAAATCCAATGAAATATTGCGCGCGCAACAAGTAATGAAATTAAAATTTTCAAATTCCAAAAATAATATATTTTTCAAACTAATTACGTGTTTGGTGCATAATAACTGTCCAGTTATTATAATTACATCCCATTTATTATTTCTTAAAGTCCATTTTAAGCCTAATGCATACCTCCTAGGAAAGTTTGCAGCCCAGCGGGGCGGAGAATAACAAGTTGACCCAGATATTGTGTACAACTGTCGGCCCAGTTGCATTGCTGATGATGAAAAAAAAGGCCCGTGTAGTACAGTACAACCTAACATGGTTACTCAGCCCACATTCAGCGACGCTGGAAAGGCCCAAACAAGGCTTATGTACAACTTTTTGAAGTCGCTGAGCTCAATTAATAACTTAAGAAAAAAGTTAGATTAGAGTGGAACCTAATTAAAAGCTGTCACGAGCAAATAAATAATTCAACGGGGCCCACTTGTGCGTGTGCGCGCGCGCGTGTGTGTGTGTGAGAGAGAGAGAGAGAGAGAGACCCATCGGTCGATGCTCGTAAATACATCTTTCAGCCATATGCATTGCTGATGCTCAGTAAAAACTTATATAGTTGACACAATCATATAGAACATCATAGCACACTGAACTTGCATACAAAAATTTCACGCAGGCGGCACAATCAGGATGGAAGCAGTGGATCGCTACGGGAAGGGCTATGTTGAAACCAACGAAGTCATACATAACGGTTCATCGTTTTTATCAATGAGAGGGAAATATATTGAATGTTGTGCAAAGAAAATAGACAGACAACACAATAAGTTCTGCTAGCACATTAAGTTGACGTACAACCCTTTCTAAAAAAAGTTTAGGTGCAAAATTAGAACAGGTCACGATCAAATGTACTGGCATATCAGTGCTTCACACCCATAGCTCCGATTTAACTAGTATCTGACAAGGTTCAGTTGTTACATCAAATTAGAGCACATCCAGGCAGCCAGCCCTGCCTCTTCTCCCAAAGAAGCAGTGGCCTCTGCCGCGCGATGGAGTAGGCCCTGTGCCATCCATCGTTCCGAGCAACACGGGGAAAGTCTGACGTTGACTCCTGTAATGGACGTCGTCAACGGACCCAAGACGTTGATAAGCTTGTTCATGGACTCGCTGTTCCAAGCTCGCCGATGCATGCCGTGGAAGCTAAGGTTTGTTAAAAACTCAAGCTCAAAGGGCACCGAGCCCCATCCTGGGTGCCACCGATCAAAGCTCACCAGCGCGCCATCGCAGAACAAATGCCGGGAAGATTCGAACACACGAATGCAGTCGAAAGTTGTCTGGAACCTGACGAAGAAATCAGCCGGTGCCGGACAGACTTCGACGAGCAAGTCACTTATTTGGATGCCGTGCGCAATGTCAAGAGCTTTGACAAGGTCATCCGGCGAGACGGGAGGCCGGTCGCCGTTGATGGTTACCATCAGCACTTTGCCGGCAAACTGGTCGTCAAGCGCCGCCATGCCACTGTTGAGCGACAACACACAGCGACCGAAGGCAGGACGGACCTCAGGATCTCCGGCTCGGAGATCCGCATTGACCGGCGACATGATAGTGCGCTTGAGTACAGGGAGTACAGGAGGGGGATTTGGGGGAACTAGAGTAGGAATCGAGATTCCAGAGGTGGGGGAGGGATGGGAGACTGGGGATGAAAAGGTAGCATGAATTTCGAGCACGCGCCAATATGCTCTCCGCGTGCAAGCGCACGAGAACACCGGTGGTGCCCACATGTCAGCCTAAGAGTCCTTACTCTTTCTTTTTTGGAGAGCCTGGCCTTTTTTTCAAGATTTTTTGAGAGCCCGGCCTAAGAGTCATAATTGACCTGTTTGGCATTGCGTTACTACTCGGCCCATATTCAACGACACCTCACTGGCCCAAACAAGTGTACATCATCGAAAAGACACTGAGCTCAAATTATATAACTTGGAAAAAGGAGATATACTCTGAACACTGGAGAATGGTGATGCCCTCATTTAGCCCACCAGTAGTTCAAGACAATAAACAGTTTGAAACAATGATATATACAACATTTAAACACTGACTAGTGAATACTACTGACATAAACAGCAAGACATGATAGTTCATAAGAAGTCTTGCTACACCACCAAAATGCACCCATCTGCAGCGCTCAGACTCTCGTGATCCATACGAGAATGACATTCTAAACAGAAGCAACTATTACATAGTAAGAGTGACATAGACGAGGATGACCAAATGACAAGGAATATGGATAACAAAAGAAAGAACTACCCATCCAGAACCAGCAGCAAAGACAACAAAGTCATTCGAAGAGATGATCCAACACCATCATAGTTTGCACCCCCGCTTCAGCAACCAGTGATCCGGAGACACCAGTACTCCACCCTTTCGATGCAACAGCCCAATTACCTATCAACCCGAAGGCTTGAACCACATCACTACATGTCGTAATTGAGACATCCAAGGATCAAAGTTAATCCGGATGCCTTTGTCATTCTCACCTTCTTTTGGCTGCAGGTTGTATCATTGACAATCAGGGGAGTTTGCTCCCGAACTCCTAGGGCTCGCCATGTAGACACAGTTTTCCATAGCAAACAGAGCCTCTCTGCTATCAAGGTCCTTGCCAACGGTGATATCCTGGTTAATCGGATAATTGAGTCCGAGAAACAGAGAGTGTGAACCAAGGATGTTTACCTGCCTCCAACTAAAAAATCCTAAAGGCCCCAACAAGCTGGTATCCTGCTCATAGATGTAACAACCAATGTCCGGATACTCACGTATTACACGGTGCTTGTATACAGTGGGGTTTTTGCAATATAACTTTCTGGCTCATGTGTCCGAATGATCATTAGTCTTTTGCCGTCGTCTGATCGAGCGAGGAACCAGTTGTGCTTCCCTGTTTTTGGCAAAGGTGGTGTGATTACAAAGGGCAGTAACTGTAGGGACACTGCATCATATCAAAAAGGACAGACATTGTTAATGTAAGATCAGCATTGTTCAGAGTATGAGTAGGATAATGCAAGAAACATCATTGATATGTCCCTGTTGGAACTGGGAGGAAAATACAGGGAAATGTATACTGGGTTCGAAAATATAGAAGTGCCATGCATGGTTATACTCATGTTATCTCGCAATCGATTCTTCACAGGAAACTACCATGTCATGCATGTTATGTAATCATGTTCTGTCCTCACAAACAAATTCTTCAAGGTAACTAACATACCATGCATTGTTATATACTCGTGTTTTGTGGGCAAAAAATTTGTGAGGATATTATTCTAGCCATTGGTTGCTGAAGGGCGAATATAGGTATGTACACATGGTAAGCATTGCAGGATTTCACTACTTACAAATATAGAGTTCTCCATATGCACATTTACTTCCCTAACGTATGGTTAGATGAAACCAACAGTGTGGTGCATGTTTCTACATCATGAAAATGAGTAAACTAACATGGCCATTGATACACACTCATATTTATTAGTAGTATATAGATTATTATAAAATAAGGATAATATCCATATATTCCTGACCGTTTGATTATTCAGGGTACAAATTGGCTGTAATGACATGGTCACAATCGCATGAATTAACTCATTCCAAATATAGCTGATTTACGGCGTCTCTCGTACATTGCCATAGTTCTACTCAAATTCTGCTCAAACAGGGATATGCCAATCATCACAAAAATTTCAAATAGTGTCATGGCATCATCACTAATATGAGATGGAAACAACTTACACGCGCCGTCCCAGCAATACATGGTGCCATCTGCTTTGTCGATCGCGTAGATGATGCCATTGTGTTCAATAGCATCACAGAACTGTGTATCAGCTTTGATGATGATCCACTGCGAGCCGGGTTGTCTCCAGCTAAAGAAGGCACCGGCGTAAAGATAGGCGAGTCTGCGGTTGAACAAGGCAATTAGCTTGAAGTCTGCGTAATTCGCATGTCGTGTGGGCACTTGGCAGATTACAATCTTCTGCAAAACAAGGTCCGCCCAACTGACGTAGTAATCTAGATGACTTGGACCACGATGGTAATATTCTATATAAACCAACGGAGGAAGGATAATCTCATGGGAGGTCTGGAAGTTCACGAGCACCAACTTTTTACCGTCTTCTCTGATGGCAGCCATCTAGTGGGAGTTCATGCCGACCTATTACATACCTGCCAAGAAGTTTCAGGCGATGGTGATCGGATCGATGTCGAGGGAAATGATGTACGGCGACCCACTACATACCTGCAAAGAGGTTTCGGCTAATGGAGATCGGATTGAAGTCGAGGGGCATCATGCACGCCTCCGTATCATGGTGAGCCAATCTCGCAAGACCAGATAGCAGCAAGCAGGGTATCTTGAAAAGCTTAGGCCTCGCTTCGACGGTGGCCGTGTGCATGTCCCTCGAGCATGCAGCCAGCCGCAGGGCGCTCAACATATCCATACACGAACAATAGAGGTCGAGGATGTCACTTGGGAGATTGCTCCAATCACGGCTCATATAGATGCTGCGCGGTTCGCGTTCGGCCGTGGTGGAGTTTGGAAGGGGGCTTGATTTACGGGGGAGAAGGATGTCGGTGCTGGAGCGGCTAGCGAGGGAATAGTGGTACTGGGGGAAGCGAGTGAGGCGACGGTACACGGGGGCACAGTGAGACGGAGACGGAGACGGAGACCGAGAAGGTGATGGAGATGGAGTGGTGCTATGGGAGCGGAGAGGGAGACGAGGCGAGGCGCCAATGTGATGTATAGCGGCAGTGACAGACTGCACAGTGCATAGGGTGAGGCTGACTTTGGTAACCCGAACACGTCGCCTGGACTAGTGTCAGGCGCAGGGTGTTGTCACTTCACTATGAGGACCGGATGAATAGTATTTTGACCATCAAGTGTACCATAGTTGTACTACTACTAGTAGTAGTAGGAACATGAGTACTCCAGTATTGTATAGCGGAAATAGGTCTCCCGTGGTAGCATGCCTATTCACTTCATCGTTCAGGTATCATCCATATTGCGAGCAGAACCAAATTCTCATGCATGCCCAATCAACGCCCTGCTGCGATGCATGCAGTGGTAATTCTAGTGCATCAAGGACGGCATGCAGATCGTTCCACACTTGAGAAGAGGAAAAATGGAAAGGTAGAACATGGCAGTAGAGGAAGAGAACGCTGGCTAACGAGGCTGGGAGGGGATCGAGCAGGAAGTTAATGCTCCACACCTAAAGGTTTTGGGTAACACCCTCGATGCGACTATATCTCCCACGTGTCGAGGCACGACTTAGAGGCATAATCGCATTGAAGGCATATGTCGCAAGTTAGGCAATCTTCACAACATCCCATGTAATATGATAATAAAAGGGGAGATAACGTAGTTGGCTTACACTCGCCACGTCAATCAAGTACATAAATAACATTACATCATCCAAACACTCATGGCCCGACTACGGCGCCAAAATAAAAGAGAACCCAACATGCGACCCGGTCCCGATCACCCCCAACTGGGCACCACTACTGATTATCAGGAAAGGAAACATAGTAACGTTGAGAGTCCTCATCGAACTCCCACTTAAGCTCAAGCGCGTCTCCTGGAGCGGGATCATCAGGCCCTACATCTGGTGTAATAGTAATCTGTGAGCCACAGGGACTCAGCAATCTCGCACCCTCGCGATCAAGACTATTTAAGCTTATAGGTAAGGCAAGGTAAATATGTGGAGCTGCAGCAAGCGACTAGCAAGTATGGTGGCTAACTTATTCGCAAAGGAGAGCGAGAAGAGGAGGCAAAGCGCGAGCGAGAAACTAGAGAACAACCTGCGCAAACATTACTCCAACACCGTGTCCACTTCCTGGACTCCGCCGAGAAGAGGCCATCACGGTAACACACTCAGTTGATTCATTTTAATTAAGTTAAGGTTCAAGTTATCTACAACCGGACATTAACAAATTCCCATCTGCCCATAACCGCGGGCACGGCTTTCGGAAGTTCAAATCCCTGCAGGGGAGTCCCAACTTAGCCCATGACAAGCTCTCACGGTCAACGAAGGAATAGACCTCCTCCCAAGACGTTCCGATCAGACTCGGTATCTCGGTTCTTCAAGACACTTCGACAGGTTAAAACAAGACCAGCAACACCGCCCGAATGTGCCGACAAATCCCGATAGGACCTGCACATATCTCTTTCTCAGGGCACGCTCAGATTGTCTTAGGTACGGGTAGGCCAGCCCAGAGTTGCCCCTGGTGGCCACCGGCAGCTGACACGTGGACCAACACTCAGAGGAGCACTGGCCCGGGGGTGGGGGTTAAAATAATGATGACCCTTGAGTCTGCAGAACCCAAGGGAAAAAAAGGCTAGGTGGAAAAAGGTAAAACCAAGGTTGGGCATTGCTGGAAAAGCTTTAATCAAGGCGAACTATCAAGGGGTTCCCATTATAACCCAACCGCGTAAGGAACGCAAAATCCGAGAACATAACACCGATATGACGGAAACTAGGGCGACAAGAGTGGAACAAAACACTAGGCGAGAGGCCGAGCCTTCCACCCTTTACCAAGTATATAGATGCATTAAGATAACATAGCAATATAATGATATCCCAACAAGTAAATAAATGTTCCAACAAGGAACGGCCTCCAATCTTCACCTGCAACTAGCAACGCTATAAGAGGGGCTGAGCAAAGCGGTAAAATAGCCAATCAACGGTTTGCTAGGACATGGTGGGTTAGAGGTTTGACATGGCAATTTGGGAGGCTTGAAAGCAAGTGGTAGGCATCGTAGCATTGGCATAGCAAAAGAGCGAGCAAACTAGCATAGCAAAGATAGTAGTGATTTCGAGGGTATGATCATCTTGCCTGCACAGTTGTCAGAGTTGACTGGATCCTCGAAAGAAAACTCAACGGGCTCCTCGTTAGCAAACTCGTCTCCCGGCTCTACTCAAACAAGACAAACAAGCAACAAGGACACAATCAACCACGTGCAAGGATCAAGCAATATGATGCAATGATGATATGCTATGCGGGATGCGATGCGGGATGCAAAATGCAAGATATGACAGGAAATGCAAGAACCTGTCCTCAACTTGAAAATCCAAGTGTGCCACTGGAAAGATGAGATGAAATCGCTTGAAAACGATATAGAGAACGCCGGAATCGGAGTTACGGTTTGGAAATGGCAAGCGATTCAAATATGACATCGGTCTGCGATTTATAGCAAGTAGCCATCTAAATGCAATGAAATGAACATGCTACAGCACCCAAACATGACAAAAAAATACATGGAAGGGATGCATTCATGATGCTTAACAAAAGTCTAGCACTAAGCTACGGCCAATTCATCCATTAACAGGTTCAAACAGGCATGGAAAAAATGCATATGACAAACAGATCTCAGACTTGGTGAAATTATCACTTGTCTGGAATTTCAGATCAGGTAGCACTCTTCGGAGCAACAAAACTATATGCTACAGGACCTGAGCATGACAAAGTAAAGCATGGCATGGAGCTACTCAAAGATCTTAACAAAAGTCCCTTAGTGACCTTGAGCCAAAAGGGATCAGAAAATACAATTGCAAGCATGTGAACATTGCAAAAACATAATCAGATCATAGACTTAGTGAAAACTGGCACATGCTGAAATATAACTCAAGTAGGCATGTTTACGAGCTCGATGCACTCACTACGGTGCAAGTCATGATAAGCTAATCATACCCCCATCAATAAGGCACAAAATGCAAGCTAGACATGGCAAGAACAATAGCATAACATGCACGGATCAACTACAACATCACCGGCAAAATTGCAAACAAGTTGACAATCTGCCCAGATTCACAAAGTAGCAAAAGTAGAGCTCGATTGACTCAAGCTAGGTTTCTCCATAATTGCAAAGAAAGACACGGATGGATAGAGCACTACAATATTAACAAAACATACTTACTGATCATCCTCAAGAGAGGCACAGATCACTAGGAAACAACATGAACATATGGCATCATGAGATAAACAGCTCAAGGACTTAGTGGAATTGCTAATTCCCTGAAAACAGAATTAGCAAGTGCACCACTTTGCAAGCTTGCACTAGTCACCACACACATCACAAAAATATATGGGTTGCACCTCTGGAAAGATGACAAACTCTTAACAAAACATATTAGAGCATCAGGGCATATCATGCACACAATAATCATGGCAAAAATGACAAAAAGCTAAGCGGAGTAGCAGATCTGACAATTATCTCAAGTAGCCCTCTTCTAACAGCATTTCGGGCATCAAGATGGACTCAAATGAAAATGATGCAATGGAACGAAATTATGTACTCTCTGAGATGAACATTTTGATATGCTATATGCATGAATCGGAGCTACGGATGCAAAGTTACGGAGCTACGAACAGGACCACATGGATCTGGAATTTTGGGACTTGGAAGAAAAAAATGACCTAGGGTTTACTGTTCACGGATCTGGATTGGGCGCGAAATCCCATGTTCGCCGGAGTTCGCCGTACTTGGAGGGAGAGGCGGCCGAGAAGGAAGAGGCCGGGGCGGCGCCGGTGGAGGACGGGCGCGGGGCGGCGGAGGTGGCACGGCGGCCGGGCGGCG
>NC_057806.1:423758375-423767859 GCF_018294505.1 Triticum aestivum | reverse complement strand
CATGGGAGGAGGGCGGCGGCAGGTGCGGGCTCGCGGGGGCCCTCCCTGGGCCTGGTGGGTCGCGGTGGTGGAGGCGGTGGCGGCGCCACGTGGCAGGCGGCTAGAGGCCGCGGGCGGCGGCGCGAAGAGTCCGGCCAGGGACGGACATGTCCGGCGCGGCGGGGCGATTTTTAGGGTTTCGGGGGAAGAAGGAGATCCGAATTTCGGGGGGGGGGGTTAAATAGAGGTAGAGGGAGCTAGGAGAGTCCAAATGAGGTGCGGTTTTCGGCCACGCGATCGTGATCGAACGCTGTAGATGATGGAGAAGGCTTAGGTGGGTTTTGGGCCAAATTGGAGGGGTGTTGGGCTGCAACACACACGAGGCCTTTTCGGTCCCTCGGTTAACCGTTGGAGTATCAAACGAAGTCCAAATGATACGAAACTTGATAGGCGGTCTACCGGTAGTAAACCAAGGCCGCTTGGCAAGTCTCGGTCCAATCTGAAAATGTTTAATCCCCACACACGAAAGAAAGGTAGAAATGACCACCGGAGGAGAATGAAGCGCCAGAATGCAAAACGGACAACGGGGAAAATGCTCGAATGCATGAGATGAACACATATGCAAATGCAATGCACATGATGACATGATATGAGATGCATGACAACGATAACAACACACGGAGACAAAAACCCGAACCCGAGAAAATAAATTAACTTAACGCCGGAAACGGCAAGAGTTGGAGTACAAATTGGGAAAGTTACATCCGGGGTGTTACAACACTCCACCACTACGAAAGGATATCGTCCCGAGATCTAGGACTGAAAGAACGCCGGGTACTCAGAACGGAGGTGATCCTCGCGTTCCCAGGTAGCTTCACGGTCGGAATGGTGTGACCACTTGACTTTGAGAAATTTGATTGACTTGTTGCGAGTCTTGCGTTCAGTCTCTTCAAGAATAGCAACTGGGTGCTCACGATAAGAGAGATCTTCTTGGAGCTCAATGTCCTCGAAGTTGACAGTGCGGTCAGGAGTCTTGAAGCACTTTCGAAGCTGAGAGACATGGAACACGTCATGAACATTTGCAAAGTTTGAAGGAAGCTCGAGTTGATAGGCGAGGTCGCCTCTCTTGCTGACAATCTTGAAAGGTCCCACGTATCTAGGGGCAGGCTTCCCTTTGATACCGAAGCGACGAGTACCTTTCATAGGAGAGACACGGAGGTAAACATGATCTCCGATCTCGAAAGCCAAATCATGGTGCTTACTATCATAGTAGCTCTTCTAACGGGATTGGGCTGCTTTGAGGTTATCATGAATGACTTTGCACATTTCTTCTGCCTCTGTGATTAAGTCATTACCCAAAAGCTGACGTTCACCGGTTTCAGACCAGTTAAGAGGGGTAAGGCACCTCCTGCCATACAGAATTTCAAATGGGGCCTTGCCCGAACTTGCTTGAAAATTATTGTTGTAGGAGAATTCAGCATAAGGAAGACAATCCTCCCAGTTCATGCCGAAGGAGATCACACAAGCCCTGAGCATATCTTCAAGAATCTGGTTGACACGCTCGACTTGACCGCTAGTTTGAGGATGGAAAGCTGTGCTGAAGCGGATGTTGGTGCCCATGGCTTTCTGAAAAGAATCCCAAACTTTGAGGTAAAGATGCTGCCACGGTCTGAAGAGATCACTTGTGGAATACCGTGCAGAGAGACAATTCGAGAGGTATAGAGTTCCGCCAATTGAGCTGCAGTGATTGACTCTTTGATAGGCAGAAAGTGAGCCACTTTGGTGAGTTTGTCGATGATAACGAATATAGCATCATTGCCACGCTTGGACTTTTGACATGAAGTCCATTTCAATGTGGTCAAACTTCCATTCTGGAATGGCAAGAGGTTGGAGGAGACCAGCTGGCCTTTGGTGTTCTGCCTTCACTCTTCTGCAGACATCACGTTCATTCACGAATTGAGCAATCTCGCGCTTCATTCGAGTCCACCAATAAGCATGTTTAAGGTCCTGATACATCTTCGTGCTCCCAGGGTGGATGGAGAGGAGAGAATTGTGAGCCTCGTTCATGATCACTTTACAGAGGTCACCTTTGGGTACAACAATACGATCCTCGAAGAAGAGAGTATCCTTGTCATCAAGGCGGTAGCACTTGTACTTGGGTTGACTCTTGGCAATCCCAATCTTCACCTTTTTCACCATAGCATCAAGAAGCTGGGCTTGGCGAATCTGGTCTTCCAAGGTAGGAGAGACTTGAAGGTTGGCGAGGAAACCTTGAGGAACAACTTGCAGATTAAGTTTGCGGAAAGCTTCACAAAGCTCGGGTTGATAAGGCTTGAGAATCAGACTATTGCAGTAAGCTTTCCTGCTCAATGCGTCAGCAATCACATTGGCCTTGCCTGGAGTATACTCAATACTCGGATTATACTCTTGAATCATTTCGACCCATCGAGTTTGCCTGAGGTTGAGATTAGGCTGAGTGAAGATGTACTTGAGACTCTTGTGATCAGTGAAAATGTTCACTTTTCTTCCCAATAGAAGATGTCTCCAAGTCAAAAGAGCATGCACAACTGCCGCCAACTCGAGATCATGAGTGGGGTAGTTCTTCTCATTAGGCTTCAATTGGCGAGAGGTATAAGCAACAACTTTCTTCTCTTGCATCAAAAATGCGCCAAGACCTTGGAGAGAGGCATCACAAAAGACCTCGTATGGCTTGGATTCATCAGGCGGAGTCAGAACTGGAGCAGTGATCAATTTCTCTTTCAAAGTGTTGAAAGCAATGTCACACTCCGGAGACCAAACGTACTTGACGTGCTTCTGGAGAAGATTTGAGAGAGGCTTCGCGATCTTAGAAAAGTTTTCAACGAATCTTCGGCAATAGCTTGCGAGACCGAGGAAGCTACGGAGTTGCTTCACGTTCTGAGGAGGTTCCCAATTCACAATTGCAGACACCTTCTCAGGATTCACGGCAATGCCCTTGGCAGAGATGATATGACCAAGATAAAGAACCTCATCAAGCCAAAATTCACACTTGGAGAACTTGGCGTAGAACTGATGTTCCTTGAGCTTATCAAGAACCAAACGCAAGTGCTTGGCATGATCTTCCTTGTTCTTGGAGAAAACCAGAATGTCATCGAGATAGACCAAAACGAAGTCATTGGTGTAGGCGTTGAAGATGAAATTCATCATGCGAGAGAACGTCGGAGGAGCGTTGACGAGGCCAAAAGACATGACAGTGTATTCATATGAACCATAGCTTGTCCTGAAAGCTGTCTTGGGAATATCTTGCTCACGGATTCGAATCTGATGATAACCCATACGGAGATCAAGCTTGGAGAATATTTGGGCACCTTTGAGTTGTTCGAACAGCTCATTGATGTTAGGAAGTGGGTATTTGTTCTTGATGGTCTTCTTGTTCAATGGACGGTAATCAACACAAAGTCGGTCCGTTCCATCCTTCTTCTTCACAAAAAGAACACCACAACCCCACGGAGAAGAACTAGGCCGGATGAGACCCATTTTCTCTTGAATATCGAGTTGCTTCTTCAGCTCCTTCAACTCTTCAGGTCCGAGCTTGTAAGGACATTTGCACACAGGTTCCGTACCAGGCTCAAGATCAATAATGAATTCAACTGGCCGGTGCGGAGGCATTCCTAGAAGCTCTTCTGGAAAGACATCTTGATATTCGCAAACGATTGGAATCTGTGAGATGGCATCCAATTCACCCTTCTCATTGAGAGAAAACAGACGGATGGTATCATCACGAGCGGCAAAGACAATTACATCCTCAGACGAATGAGTCAATTGAATCTGCCTTGCTGCACAATCAAGCTGAGCCTTGTGCTTAGAAAGCCAATCCATTCCGAGAATAAGATCAATATCCGAGTCACCAAGAACCGTAGGAGAAGATAGAAACTTGTATTCTCCCAAAGTGATAGTAACATCCGGAGCAATGGAGTTAGCATGCATGCGCTTACCAGGAGAGACAACTGCTAATGGACTAGGCAAAATTTGCAAAGGCAAACCATGCTTAGATGAAAACGGTCTCGAGATGAAGCAATGCGATGCACCCGTGTCAAAAAGAACTTTAGCTGGAATATCATTAACAGGAATGTTACCCATGATCACATCTGACGAGTCCTCTGCCTGAGCTGCATTCATCAAATTGACCTTGGTGTGCTTGGGGTTATGATTGGCCACAGTTGTACTTGCCGATCTGACAGGAGGAGGAGGAAGACGCCTCTGGTTGAAACACTTGTTGGCATAGTGACCCTTCTGTTGGCACTTGTTGCACGTGACCTCTGAAAGCGGACGGTGATACGGAGCACTTGATCTTGGAGCTTGAGACGAAGTCTTGTTCTGAAAGCCAGGGTTGGGTGGGTGGGAAGAACCATTGCCACCTTTGCTCTTCTGCTGATACGGCTGACGGAACGGAGGAGGAAGCCAATACTTCTGCTGCTTGGCCACTTGAGTAGAGGAAGAAGGAGTAACATCTCTGACTCGCTTCTTGGAAGCATCACACCTCAACTGAGCAGCCTCTTGCTTCAATGCCATGTTGTAGAACTCATCGTATCTCAAGGGCTCGAAGAGAACAAGAGCGAGCTGGATTTCTTCTCGGAGACCACCCCTGAACTGGTATATCATGCTCTTCTCGTTAGGGACGTCCTGCTTGGCAAAGCGGGCGAGCTTCTGGAACAACTTGTTGTAGTCATAGATAGACAAAGAGCCTTGCTTCAGATTGCGGAATTCCTCACGCTTGCTTTCAACCACGCTCTGGGGAATATGATGAGCTCGGAAATCTCAACGGAATTCATCCCAAGTGATAACACGTCCACCTCTGGAGTCCTTGTACTGCTGGAACCATTCTACAGCTTGATCTTTGAGTTGGAAGGAAGCGAACTTGACAAAGTCCTCAGGCCTGACGTTACTGCACTCGAAATGCTTGCACAGATCCACAAGCCAATCGTCAGCATCGGTTGCCTCAATACAATTGCTGAAAGTCTTTGGCCCGTTAGCAAGGAACTGGTTGAGTGTAGCAAAGTGATTCTGGTTGTTGCCTTGATCCCCTTGGTTGCCTTGATTGCGCTCTTGAAGAATTTGCATGATCAACTGTGTGTTTGCATTGGTAGCGGCCATCACAGCTTGCCATGCCTCCGGAGGGGGTGGAGGTGGTGGCGGATCAGGATTCGGAGTCGTGCGCATTGGAGGAGCCATCCTGAAGAGGTTGACATCCATTAGCACATCGATAGACAAATATTGAAGCTGAATCCAACGGAATGAAAATTGCAACATATAGTCTTCACATCCGAACAAAATGAACGAATGCATTCCTCTTGAAATGGTCACATATCCATAAATTGAGAAGCCACGTAGAATTAAGGTAGAGAAATAAATCAACAAGGTACGGATCAAGAACGAATAATCGGTAAGAAATCCCAATCTCAAACCAATATCCGTGGAAGAAGAACTAGAGCTACTAGAATTCCCACCTATGAAACTCCCGAACCTTTCCGGTTATGCAATCAGGTGTTGGGGATACAGGGGAAGCATAATATCTCACCCAAATCTAGCAAATCCTACATCCAGCTGTATCCATCCTTCAACACATAACCAAGAAAAACTTCGGAAACCATCTACCTCAACCTTCGAAAAGCATCCGTTATACAAGTTATGGCGATACTCCCGAACTCCCGCCCCAATACTGGGTGGCGTCGAGGTTATCTCACCAACGAACTACATAAAAGAGATTTTTGATGTCGGCGCACTAAACTCAGGTATTCCAGAACTGCAACGATAAAATTATGATGACAACACCTCAGAGCTCAACTCCCCGGGACACTTCCACAAAACCCCTGACAGGAGGCACCAAGACAATGTTCTCATCATAAAACCATCGGAACGATTCCAAGATACCCGCGTGATCCTAAATTTTTTTTAGTGAAATTTGAGAAGAGAAGAGTCAAAACTCTATGTCAGGATGCCTTACCAGAGCGATGAGGAGACTGGGAAGTAAAAAGAATTCCTAAACTCTCCGATATATAATTCCTAAATGACTCAAAACATTTTTCTAGACACAACTCGGCCGCTAAAAACGATCAAGCAATGGGGCTCCTAAGGTCGGGGAAGGCTCTGATACCAACTTGTAACACCCTCGATGCGACTATATCTCCCACGTGTCGAGGCACGACTTAGAGGCATGATCGCATTGAAGGCATATGTCGCAAGTTAGGCAATCTTGACAACATCCCATGTAATATGATAATAAAAGGGGAGATAACATAGTTGGCTTAGACTCGCCACGTCAATCAAGTACATAAATAACATTACATCATCCAAACACTCATGGCCCGACTACGACGCCAAAATAAAAGAGAACCCAACATGCGACACGGTCCCGATCACCCCCAACTGGGCACCACTACTGATTATCAGGAAAGGAAACATAGTAATGTTGAGAGTCCTTGTCGAACTCCCACTTGAGCTCAAGCGCGTCTCCTGGAGCGGGATCATCAGGCCCTGCATCTGGTGTAATAGTAATCTGTGAGCCACAGGGACTCAGCAATCTCGCACCCTCGCGATCAAGACTATTTAAGCTTATAGGTAAGGCAAGGTAAATATGTGGAGCTGCAGCAAGCGACTAGCAAGTATGGTGGCTAACTTATTCGCAAAGGAGAGCGAGAAGAGGAGGCAAAGCGCGAGCGAGAAACTAGAGAACAACCTGCGCAAACATTACTCCAACACCGTGTCCACTTCCCGGACTCCGCCGAGAAGAGGCCATCACGGTAACACACTCAGTTGATTCATTTTAATTAAGTTAAGGTTCAAGTTATCTACAACCGGACATTAACAAATTCCCATCTGCCCATAACCGCGGGCACGGCTTTCGAAAGTTCAAATCCCTGCAGGGGAGTCCCAACTTAGCCCATGACAAGCTCTCACGGTCAACGAAGGAATAGACCTCCTCCCAAGACGTTCCGATCAGACTCGGTATCTCAGTTCTTCAAGACACTTCGACAGGTTAAAACAAGACCAGCAACACCGCCCGAATGTGCCGACAAATCCCGATAGGACCTGCACATATCTCTTTCTCAGGGCACACTCAGATTGTCTTAGGTACGGGTAGGCCAGCCCAGAGTTGCCCCTGGTGGCCACCGGCAGCTGACAGGTGGACCAACACTCAGAGGAGCACTGGCCCGGGGGGGGGGGGTTAAAATAATGATGACCCTTGAGTCTGCAGAACCCAAGGGAATGAAAAGGCTAGGTGGCAAAAGGTAAAACCAAGGTTGGGCATTGCTGGAAAAGCTTTAATCAAGGCGAACTATCAAGGGGTTCCCATTATAACCCAACCGCGTAAGGAATGCAAAATCCGGGAACATAACACCGATATGACGGAAACTAGGGCGGCAAGAGTGGAACAAAACACTAGGCGAGAGGCCGAGCCTTCCACCATTTACCAATTATATAGATGCATTAATATAACATAGCAATATAATGATATCCCAACAAGTAAATAAATGTTCCAACAAGGAACGGCCTCCAATCTTGACCTGCAACTAGCAACGCTATAAGAGGGGCTGAGCAAAGCGGTAACATAGCTAATCAACGGTTTGCTAGGACATGGTGGGTTAGAGGTTTGACATGGCAATTTGGGAGGCTTGAAAGCAAGTGGTAGGCATCATAGCATTGGCATAGCAAAAGAGCGAGTAAACTAGCATAGCAAAGATATTAGTGATTTCGAGGGTATGATCATCTTGCCTGCACAGTTGTCAGAGTTGATTGGATCCTCGAAAGCAAACTCAACGGGATCCTCATTAGCAAACTCATCTCCCGGCTCTACCCAAACAAGACAAACAAGCAACAAGAACACAATCAACCACGTGCAAGGATCAAGCAATATGATGCAATAATGATATGCTATGCGGGATGCGATGCGGGATGCAAAATGCAAGATATGACAGGAAATGCAAGAACCTGGCCTCAACTTGGAAATCCAAGTGTGCCACTGGAAAGATGAGATGAAATCGCTTGAAAACGATATAGAGAACACCGGAATCAGAGTTACGGTTTGGAAATGGCAAGCGATTCAAATATGACATCGGTCTGCGATTTACAGCAAGTAGCCATCTAAATGCAATGAAATGAACATGCTACAGCACCCAAACATGACAAAAAAATACATGGAAGGGATGCATTCATGATGCTTAACAAAAGTCTAGCACTAAGCTACGGCCAATTCATCCATTAACAGGTTCAAACAAGCATGGAAAAAATGCATATGACAAACAGATCTCAGACTTAATGAAATTATCACTTGTTTGGAATTTCAGATCGGGTAGCACTCTTCGGAGCAACAAAACTATATGCTACAGGACCTGAGCATGGCAAAGTAAAGCATGGCATGGAGCTACTCAAAGAGCTTAACAAAAGTCCCTTAGTGACCTTGAGCCAAAAGGGATCAGAAAATACAATTGCAAGCATGTGAACATAGCAAAACATAATCAGATCATAGACTTAGTGAAAACTGGCACATGCTGAAATATAAATCAAGTAGGCATGTTTACGAGCTCGATGCACTCACTACGGTGAAAGTCATGATAAGCTAAGCATACCCCCATCAATAAGGCACAAAATGCAAGCTAGACATGGCAAGAACAATAGCATAACATGCACGGATCAACTACAACATCATCGGCAAAATTGCAAACAAGTTGACAATCTGCCCAGATTCACAAAGTAGCAAAAGTAGAGCTCGATTGACTCAAGCTAGGTTTCTCCATAATTTCAAACAAAGACACGGATGGATAGAGCACTACAATATTAACAAAACATACTTACTGATCACCCTCAAGAGAGGCACGGATCACTAGGAAACAACATGAACATATGGCATCATGAGATAAACAACTCAAGGACTTGGTGGAATTGCTAAGTCTCTGAAAACAGAATTAGCAAGAGCACCACTTTGCAAGCTTGCACTAGTCACCACACACATCACAAAAATATATGGGTTGCACCTATGGAAAGATGACAAAACCCTTAACAAAACATATGTAGAGCATCAGGGCATATCATGCACACAATAATCATGGCAAAAATGACAAAAAAGGTAAACGGAGTAGCAGATCTGATAATTATCTCAAGTAGCCCTCTTCTAACAGCATTTCGGGCATCAAGATGGACTCAAATGAAAAAGATGCAATGGAATGAAATTATGTACTCTCTGAGATGAACATTTTGATATGCTATATGCATGAATCGGAGCTACGGATGCAAAGTTACGGAGCTACGAACATGAGCACATGGATCTGGAATTTTGGGACTTGGAAGAAAAAAATGACCTAGGGTTTACTGTTCATGGATCTGGATCGGGCGTGAAATCCCATGTTCGCCGGAGTTCGTCGGACTTGGAGGGAGAGGCGGCCGAGGAGGAAGAGGCCGGGGCGGCGCCGGTGGAGGATGGGCGCGGGGCGGCGGAGGCGGCACGGCGGCCGGGCAGCGCGACGACCGG
>NC_057806.1:423755258-423757800 GCF_018294505.1 Triticum aestivum | reverse complement strand
TAGAGGGAGCTAGGAGAGTCCAAATGAGGTGCGGTTTTCGGCCACGCGATCGTGATCAAACGATCTAGATGATGGAGAAGGCTTAGGTGGGTTTTGGGCCAAATTGGAGGGGTGTTCGGCTGCAACACACACGAGGCCTTTTCGGTCCCTCGGTTAACCGTTGGAGTATCAAACGAAGTCCAAATGATACAAAACTTGACAGGCGGTCTACCGGTAATAAACCAAGGCCGCTTGGCAAGTCTCGGTCCAATCCGGAAATGTTTAATCCCCACACGCGAAAGAAAGGTAGAAATGACCACCGGAGGAGAACGAAGCGCCGGAATGCAAAACGGACAACGGAGAAAATGCTCGAATGCATGAGATGAACACATATGCAAATGCAATGCACATGATGACATGATATGAGATGCATGACAATGATAACAACACACGGCGACAAAAACCAGAACCCGAGAAAATAAATTAACTTAACACCGGAAACGGCAAGAGTTGGAGTACAAATTGGGAAAGTTACATCCGGGGTGTTACATTTTGGGAAAACCCGATTTTCATAAGGTGACTTATACTCACCTTAACGGAGGGAGTATTCCTTAACCAGAGAATGTTGTATCTCCCACTCACGCGCTCAAAAAAAAAACTACGACACATTTTTTATCTGTTTGCATGCATAGGTCCCACCTATTAGGAAGGATGGGCACGTACACGAACATGTACGACTCATCAGTCTACCCGCATAGCCTTTTCGTTTAGTCTACCTAGCCGCCTAATCAACTTCCTGCACGCCACTTCTCCCATTTACTTCTCCATCGGGAACCGATTCTCCTCGGCTTCTTCACCTCCCCTTCGTCTTAATTTGCATCCAAGCCCCGTACATATGCAAGCCAATCTCCACTCGCACCGAGCCTAACCTGTGAAATAGTGGGAAGGGGGAGAATTAGGAAATGGACACGGAAGTAGTCTTTAGAATGCATTTACTACGTGATCAAATTCATCTTACCTGCTCATCGGAGGAAATCCGAGTGCCCCTCAATGTCGGCATCTCAAGGGGCGTCAACTTGCAACTACGGCCACGCCGCGCTGGAGAGACCCCCAAGGAAACTTCCTCGTGCGTTCCACGGAACATCAAGATGCATTTGTATGAGTAGTTTATCTTGTGAGATAAAAGGAGGAACGAGGGAAGGCCTCTAGAGATAGAGATGGACGCTACTACTACCAATGTGCTGGCCCGTGCGTTGGAATGGATCCAAAGTAGTAAACTAGAATTATAGATCGGAAACTTATATGATGTAAAGTAGACCCGGGGGCCATAGGTTTCACTAGTGGCTTCTCTCATGATAGCATATATTACGGTGGGTGAACAAATTACTGCCGAGCAATTGATAGAAAAGTGCATAGTTATGAGAATATCTAGACATGATCATGAACATAGGCATTGTTGGAGATATGCCCTAGAGGCAATCATGTATGATGATATTTTCTATGTGTTTATGAATAAAGATAGTCCTTGGACATTATCAATGATGTGTATCAGCAAGTACGTGACTTGTTTGTGGGACTATGCATTGTATGATGACTGTCATAAAAGGTCCCTAGTCGAAAGTGTTGTGTGGACGTCACTACAAAAGAAGGACACATCCGTGACATTTTGGGCCAAACAAAATTTTTTCTGTCATACATATGACACTTCTATGACGATAATTGTGACAAAACCCGGTATCATCATAGATGTGGTGGGCTCCTACTTCTATGACAAAAAATCATGACAAAAAATGAGCTTTTCGTCCTGGGCGGGCCGGAGACGCAGCTGCATGACATTCTTTGGGCCGTCCATGACGGAAAAAACCGTGGTAGAAGCAAGGGGGAGGAAAATTTCGGGGAGTTCCCGGTTATGGTGGGAGGTCGGGGGCCAAGTGATGCACGTTTCTCTCATACACGTACGCGTGTGTGTGCGAGGCGTTGGCTCTAACTGAACCCGAGCGATTGCACTGCAGGCTACGCGTTACTGAACCCGAGTGATCGATCGATGGCTGTTAACTGAACCCGATCGAGCGATTCCTTCGCTACTGCTGCTAACTGAAGTCGATCGATGCTGCCTCTAGGATGAACAGTGAGCGTTGCGGGGGGTTTGAATGAATAGTGAGCGGTGGCGTTGCCTCTGGATGAACAGGACCTCGTGGTGCGGTGGAGGGCTAGATGAACAGTAGACGGTGGAGGGGTGCCCGTGGAGGGGTGGTTGAACAGGACCCCATGGTGTGGAGGGCTGGATGAACAGTAGACGGTGGAGGGGTGGTTGAACAGTAGCCGGTGGAGTAGCGCGCGGTGGAGGCTGGATGAACAGGAGCCCGTGGAGGCTGGAGGAGGTCGACGGTAGCCCGTGGAGGCTGGAGGAGGTTGACGGTGGAGATGAACAGTATCTCGTGGAGTCCCGTTTTGCGATACGCCACACCCCTCCCGATGAAAAGGACCCCCGTTTCGACCGTAGGAGGTCCGTTTCATCCGTTTTGCGGTACGCCACACCCCTCCCGATCAACAGGACCCCCGT
>NC_057806.1:423696093-423754980 GCF_018294505.1 Triticum aestivum | reverse complement strand
GACCATAGGAGGTCTGTTTCCTCCGTTTTGCGGTACGCCACACCCCTCCCGATTAACAGGACCCCGTTCAGGCCTCGTTTCCATCGCCTGTTCCGTCCAAGCCCTCCCGATGAACACGACCACGCATTCCGTTCCGACCCAGCCAGTTGGCTCCCACGCGTTCCGTTGCCTCCCGATGAACACGACGCATTCCGTTGCATCCCCATGAACACGACGACGACGCTGCCTCCCCATGAACACGATGACGACGATGTTTCTCCGTTCCGACCCAGCCATGTACACGAGCCCTGGCCGTACGTATGCGTGAGTAGGCATTCGAGACCCCGCCCGTATGTACACATACGTGGCCGTATTTTCTTTCTTGCACCCTGGCCGTTGTACGTACGTGTACATGCTACGTGCGCGCCTCTACTACGACATGTGCGCGCCTCTACATCCACCAGTATATATGTATGTACACGTTCGCGACCAAAATAACAACGCTACGTATGCTTCCACCAGGTGGGTCCCGACTGTCACACACTTCCTTGCCTGCGAAGATGTAGCTGGTGGGCCCCAGCAGTCAGGGGGGCGAATCATTTTTTTTTGCCCGGATGCACTTCCTTGCGTACGAAGATGTAGCTGGTGGGTCCCAGCAGTCAGGGGCAAACATTTTTTTCACGAAATATAGTGGCCCGTTCGGTGGGTCCCAGCTGTCAGGTGGAGGAATCATTATTTTCCGCGTAATAAGGAGGCACTTCCTTGCTGCGGCCGTGGACCCAGCTGTCAGCCTCTCCATATATAGTCCATGTCCGATGGAAGTCGTTCCTTGACCATGTTGACCACGCCGCACCGAGAGCACCAGGGCGGTGGACGACGGCGAGGCCTAGGAAGAGGACGAGGGGAGCCGGGGAAGACGCGATAGTGGAAGCCCACGCGGAGAGGAGTACGAGGGTTCACTAGTTCGGCTGTAGTGTGAGGCTGCCGTCGCCGCAGGGCCTGGCCAGCGGTGGGAATAGTAGGGGGCGGTGAGGCCTCCGCGGCAGCACAGCCGGCCACGGGAGGCAGGAGTATGCGGCACGACCGACGCTGCTTTGTGCGGCTGGAGCAAGAAGACCAGAGGTTGAAGAAGCACTACGGCCATTGGATGGACATCATATGGTCACTGGAGCTAGAATCGTTCATATTGACTAAAGTTGACAAAGGCCCCCGTCCTAGTCAACTTAGTAGGCCCACAAGCCAGCCTCCCACCATCGTGGGTCCGAGCTAGTAGGGGGAGTATTCATTTTTTTGTGCGTAATAAGGAGGCACTTCCGGTGGGTCCGACCTAACAGCGGGGGGAACGTTTTTTTCGTGAAATACGCTGGCCCATCTGGTGAGTCCCAGCAGTCAGGGGGGAAATGTTTTTTCGCGAAATAAGGTGGCCCATCCGATGGGTCCCTGCTGTCAGGTGGAGGAATAATTATTTTGCGCGTAATAAGGAGGCACTTCCTTGCGGCCGCCTGGACCCAGCTGTCAGCCTCTCCACGTACAGTATTTTTCCGATGGAAGTCGGTCGTTGACCACGTTGACCACGCCGCGCCGAGAGCACCAGGGCGGTGGTCTAGACGACGATGAGGCCTAGGAAGGGGACGACGCGGAGCCGGGGAAGACGCAGCAGTGGAAGCCCGCGCGGAGAGGAGTATGAGGGTTCACTGGTTCGGCTGCGGTGTGAGGCTGCCGTCGCCGCAGAATAACAGGGGGTGTGGTGTAGAGGGATGGCCTGGCCAGCGGTGGGAGTAGTACGGGGCGGTGAGGCCTTCGCGGCATCACAGCCGGCCACGGGAGGCAGGAGCACGCGACACGACCGGAGCTGCTTTGGGCGGCTGGAGCAAGAAGACCAGAGGTTGAAGAAGCACTACGGCTGTTGGATGGACATCATACGATCACTGCAGCTAGAATCATTTATATTGACTAAGTTGACAAAGCCCTTGGTACGCGTCAACTTAGTAGGCCCACAGCTCAGATTTGGCAGAGAACATATAGCCCATTTGTGATTTGTAAAAATGTACCGCCCATTTATTAATTCTAATGGAATTTATTACAGCCCATTTACAGTTTGTTAAAAGTACAACCTAACTTCTAGCTAGGACAGCGATTAATAATTTCAAACAACCGCTCAAAACAGGATTCAAAAAAATTCCCACATTTTGATGGGATCCAAAATATTTTTATCCGAAATTTCTAGTCAGGTTAAATATAATTTCAAAATAAAGTTGTATTACGTTAAAATCCAATGAAATATTGCGCGCGCAACAAGTAATGAAATTAAAATTTTCAAATTCCAAAAATAATATATTTTTCAAACTAATTACGTGTTTGGTGCATAGTAACTGTCCACTTATTATAATTACATTCCATTTATTATTTCTTAAAGTCCATTTTCTTGTTAAGCCTAATGCATACCTCCTAGGAAAGTTTGGAGCCCAGCGGGGCGGAGAATAACAAGTTGACCTGGATATTGTGTACAACTGTCGGCCCAGTTGCATTGCTGATGATGAAAAAAAAGGCCCGTGTAGTACAGTACAACCTAACATGGTTACTCAGCCCACATTCAGCGACGCTGGAAAGGCCCAAACAAGGCTTCTGTACAACTTTTTGAAGTCGCTGAGCTCAATTAATAACTTAAGAAAAAAGTTAGATTAGAGTGGAACCTAATTAAAAGCTGTCACGAGCAAATAAATAATTCAACGGGGCCCACTTGTGCGTGTGCGTGTGTGTGTGCGTGCGCGTGTGTGTGTGTGTGAGAGAGAGAGAGAGAGACCCATCGGTCGATGCTCGTAAATACATCTTTCAGCCATATGCATTGCTGATGATCAGTAAAAACTTATATAGTTGACACAATCATATAGAACATCATAACACACTGAACTTGCATACAAAAATTTCACGCAGGTGGCACAATCAGGATGGAAGCAGTGGATCTCTACAGGAAGGGCTATGTTGAAACCAACAAAGTCATACATAACGGTTCATCGTTTTTATCAATGACAGGGAAATATCTTGAATGTTGTGCAAAGAAAACAGACAGACAACACAATAAGTTCTGCTAGCACATTAAGTTGACGTACAACCCTTTCTAAAAAAAGTTTAGGTATAAAATTAGAACAGGTCTCGATCAAATGTACTGGCATATCAGTGCTTCACACCCGTAGCTCCGATTTAACTAGTATCTGACAAGATTCAGTTGTTACCTCAAATTAGAGCACATCTAGGCAGCCAGCCCTGCCTCTTCTCCCAAAGAAGCAGTGGCCTCTGCCGCGCGATGGAGTAGGCCATGTGCCATCCATCGTTCCAAGCAACACGGGGAAAGTCTGACGTTGACTCCTGTAATGGACATCGTCAACGGACCCAAGGCGTTGATAAGCTCGTTCATGGACTCGCTGTTCCAAGCTCGCCGATGCATGCCGTGGAAGCTAAGGTTTGTTAAAAACTCAAGCTCAAAGGGCACCGAGCCCCATCCTGGGTGCCACCGATCAAAGCCCACCAGCGCGCCATCGCAAAACAAATGCCGGGAAGATTCGAACACACGACTGCAGTCGAAAGTTGTCCGGAACCTGACGAAGAAATCAGCCGGTGGCGGACAGACTTCGACGAGCAAGTCACTTATTTGGATGCCGTGCGCAATGTCAAGAGCTTTGACAAGGTCATCCAGTGAGACGGGAGGCCGGTCGTCGTTGATGGTTACCATCAGCACTTTGCCGGCAAACTGGTCGTCAAGCGCCGCCATGCCACTGTTGAGCGACAACACGCATCGATCGAAGGCAGGACGGACCTCAGGATCTCCGGCTCGGAGATCCGCAATGACCGGCGACATTATAGTGCGCTTGAGTACAGGGAGTACAGGAGGGGGATTTGGGGGAACTGGAGTAGGAATCGAGATTCCAGAGGTGGGGGAGGGACGGGAGACTGGGGATGAAAAGGTAGCATGAATTTCGAGCACGCGCCAATATGCTCTCCGCGTGCAAGCGCACGAGAACACTGGTGGTGCCCACATGTCAGCCTAAGAGTCCTTACTCTTTCTTTTTTGGAGAGCCTGGACTTTTTTTCAAGATCTTTTGAGAGCCCGGCCTAAGAGTCATAATTGACCTGTTTGGCATTGCGTTACTACTCGGCCCATATTCAACGACACCTCATTGGCCCAAACAAGTGTACATCATCGAAAAGACACTGAGCTCAAATTATATAACTTGAAAAAAGGAGATATACTCTGAACACTGGAGAATGGTGATGCCCTCATTTAGCCCACCAGTAGTTCAAGACAATAAACAGTTTGAAACAACGATATATACAACATTTAAACACTGACTAGTGAATACTACTGACATAAACAGCAAGACATGATAGTTCATAAGAAGTCTTGCTACACCACCAAAATGCACCCATCTGCAGCGCTCAGACTCTCGTGATCCATACGAGAATGACATTCTAAACAGAAGCAACTATTACATAGTAAGAGTGACATAGACGAGGATGACCAAATGACAAGGAATATGGATAACAAAAGAAAGAACTACCCATCCAGAACCAGCAGCAAAGACAACAAAGTCATTCGAAGAGATGATCCAACACCATCATAGTTTGCAGCCCCGCTTCAGCAACCAGTGATCCGGAGACACCAGTACTCCACCCTTTCGATGCAACAGCCCAATTACCTATCAACCCAAAGGCTTGAACCACATCACTACATGTCGTAATTGAGACATCCAAGGATCAAAGTTAATTTGGATGCCTTTGTCATTCTCACCTTCTTTTGGCTGCAGGTTGTATCATTGACAATCAGGGGAGTTTGCTCCCGAACTCCTAGGGCTCGCCATGTAGACACAGTTTTCCATAGCAAACAGAGCCTCTCTGCTATCAAGGTCCTTGCCAACGGTGATATCCTGGTTAATCAGATAATTGAGTCCGAGAAACAGAGAGTGTGAACCAAGGATGTTTACCTGCCTCCAACTAAAAAATCCTAAAGGCCCCAACAAGCTGGTATCCTGCTCATAGATGTAACAACCACTGTCCGGATACTCACGTATTAAACGGTGCTTGTATACAGTGGGGTTTTTGCAATATAACTTTTCTGGCTCATGTGTCCGAATGATCATTAGTCTTTTGCCGTCGTCTGATCGAGCGAGGAACCAGTTGTGCTTCCCTGTTTTTGGCAAAGGTGGTGTGATTACAAAGGGCAGTAACTGTAGGGACACTGCATCATATCAAAAAGGACAGACATTGTTAATGTAAGATCAGCATTGTTCAGAGTATGAGTAGGATAATGCAAGAAACATCATTGATATGTCCCTGTTGGAACTGGGAGGAAAATACAGGGAAATATATACTGGGTTCAAAAATATAGAAGTGCCATGCATGGTTATACTCATGTTATCTCGCAATCGATTCTTCATAGGAAACTACCATGTCATGCATGTTATGTAATCATGTTCTGTCCTCACAAACAAATTCTTCAAGGTAACTAACATACCATGCATTGTTATATACTCGTGTTTTGTGGGCAAAAATTTTGTGAGGATATTATTCTAGCCATTGGTTTCTGAAGGGCGAATATAGGTATGTACACATGGTAAGCATTGTAGGATTTCACTACTTACAAATATAGAGTTCTCCATATGCACATTTACTTCCCTAATGTATGGTTAGATGAAACCAACAGTATGGTGCATGTTTCTACATCATGAAAATGAGTAAACTAACATGGCCATTGAAACACACTCATATTTATTAGTAGTATATAGATTACTATAAAATAAGGATAATATCCATATATTCCTAACCGTTTGATTATTCAGGGTACAAATTGGCTGTAATGACATGGTCACAATCGCATGAATTAACTCATTCCAAATATAGCTGATTTACGGTGTCTGTAATACATTGCCATAGTTCTACTCAAATTCTGCTCAAACAGGGATATGCCAATCATCACAAAAATTTCAAATAGTGTCATGGCATCATCATTAACATGAGATGGAAACAATTTACACGCGCCGTCCCAGCAATACGTGGTGACATCTGCTTTGTCGATCGCGTAGATGATGCCATTGTGTTCTATAGCATCACAGAACTGTGTATCAGCTTTGATGATGATCCATTGCGAGCCGAGTTGTCTCCAGCTAAAGAAGGCACCGGCGTAAAGATAGGCGAGTCTGCGGTCGAACAAGGCAATTAGCTTGAAGTCTGCGTAATTCGCATGTCGTGTGGGCACTTGGCAGATTACAATCTTCTGCAAAACAAGGTCCGCCCAACTGACGTAGTAATCTAGATGACTTGGACCATGATGGTAATATTCTATATAATCCAACGGAGGAAGGATAATCTCATGGGAGGTCTGGATGTTCACGAGCACCAACTTTTTACCGTCTTCTCTGAAGGCAGCCATCTAGTGGGAGTTCATGCCGACCTATTACATACCTGCCAAGAAGTTTCGGGCGATGGTGATCGGATCGATGTCGAGGGAAATGATGTACGTCGACCCACTACATACCTGCAAAGAGGTTTCGGCTAATGGAGATCGGATTGAAGTCGAGGGGCATCATGCATGCCTCCGTATCATGGTGAGCCAATCTCGCAAGACCAGATAGCAGCAAGCAGGGTATCGTGAAAAGCTTAGGCCTCGCTTCGACGATGGCCGTGTGCATGTCCCTCGAGCATGCAGCCAGCCGCAGGGCGCTCAACATATCCATACACGAACAACAGAGGTCGAGGATGTCACTGGGGAGATTGCTCCAATCGCGGCTCATATGGATGCTGCGTGGTTCGCGTTCGGCCATGGTGGAGTTTGGAAGGGGGCTGGATTTACGGGGGAGAAGGATGTCGGTGCTGGAGCGGCTAGCGAGGGAATAGTGGTACTGGGGGAAGCGAGTGAGGCGACGGTACACAGGGGCACAGTGAGATGGAGACGGAGACGGAGACCGAGAAGGTGATGGAGATGGAGTGGTGCTATGGGAGCGGAGAGGGAGACGAGGCGAGGCGCCAATGTGATGTACAGCGGCGGTGACAGACTGCACAGTGCACAGGGTGAGGCTGACTTTGGTAACCCGAACACGCCGCCTGGACTAGTGTCAGGCACAGGGTGTTGTCACTTCACTATGAGGACCGGATGAATAGTATTTTTACCATCAAGTGTACCATAGTTGTACTACTACTACTAGTAGTAGGAACATGAGTACTCCAGTATTGTATAGCGGAAATAGGTCTCCCGTGGTAGCATGCCTGTTCACTTCATCGTTCAGGTATCATCCATATTGCGAGCAGAACCAAATTCTCGTGCATGCCCAATCAACGCCCTGCTGCGATGCATGCAGTGGTCATTCTGGTGCATCAAGGACGGCATGCAGATCGTTCCACACTTGAGAAGAGGAAAAATGGAAAGGTAGAACACGGCAGCAGAGGAAGGGAACGCTGGCTAACGAGGCTGGGAGGGGATCGAGCAGGAAGTTAATGCTCCACGCCTAAAGGTTTTGGGAAAACCCGATTTTCATAAGGTGACTTATACTCACCTAAACGGAGGGAGTATTCCTTAACCAGAGAATGTTGTATCTCCCACTCACGCGCTCAAAAAAAACTACGACACATTTTTTATCTGTTTGCATGCATAGGTCCCACCTATCAGGAAGGATGGGCACGTACACGAACAGGTATGACTCATCAGTCTACCCGCATAGCCTTTTCATTTAGTCTACCTAGCCGCCTAATCAACTGCCTGCACGCCACTTCTCCCATTTACTTCTCCATCGGGAACCGATTCTCCTCGGCTTCTTCACCTCCCCTTCGTCTTCATTTGCATCCAAACCCCGTACATATGCAAGCCAATCTCCACTCGCACCGAGCCTAACCTGTGAAACAGTGGGCAGGGGGAGAATTAGGAAATGGACACGGAAGTAGTCTTTAGAATGCATTTACTACGTGATCAAACTCATCTTACCTGCTCATCGAAGGAAATCCGAGTGCCCCTTAATGTCGGCATCTCAAGGGGTGTCAACTTGCAACTACGGCCATGCCGCGCTGGAGAGACCCCCAAGGAAACATCCTCGTGCGTTCCACGGTACATCAAGATGCATTTGTATGAGTAGTTTATCTTGTGAGAGAAAAGGAGGAATGAGGGAAGGCCTCTAGAGATAGAGATGGACGCTACTACTACCAATGTGCTGGCCCGTGCGTTGCAATGGATCCAAAGTAGTAGAATAATACTTGTTCACATGATTGAAATATAAACACTCTAGTTTTGATATACATGTGTCGGCAGACATGACAGCTTGTCCATGGAAGTTGAACCACAGCGACCATCACGTTTCTTGTTTCTACCACTGCCACACCCACACGCGATTCCCACGACGCTGCTCCAACCCACGGCACGGCGTCCCCCGACGTGGACATGGATCCTCTGACATGGCTATCACTGCCTTGCCCTGCCTTTCCTTCGCTGACAGGTGGGACCCACGCTTATGGGTCCCACATGTCAGTGACTGAATGCTAGGATTGTTCGCGTCAGGGGATCATCATCCCCCGACGTGCCCCTCATCCCTCTCGGCCCCACCGCTCCTCTGCCTTTGTGTGCATGACATGCGGGCCAGCTGAACTACGGCGACCATCAAATTTATACCACAGACACACCCGATTGGACGTGGTTTGCCTGCTCCGCTGCTGTGCTCCGATCCGTACTCCCGCACCATCGAATTTTCATCCAGCGGCTATGACACATTTCGTCCCGGGCATCAATCCTTAGCTGGAGTACTTATGTACTCCCTCTGGTCCTTTTTACTCTGCACATTGGATTTGCCGAAAGTCAAACTTTGCTAAGTTTGACCAAATTTATATTAGAAATTATTAGCATCTATAATATCTAATAAATATAATATGAAAATATATTCCAAGATGAATCTAATGATATTGGTGTTGTTATGTGAATGTCTATAATTTTTTATATAAACTTGGTCAAAGTTGGATGAGATAGACTTCGGAGAAACCTAATATGCAGAGTAAAAAGGACCGGAGGGAGTATTATAGGTAGTACCCGCCGGTGTGGCCATCTACGCCTCATAACGCCCCGACGCCCAGCTGTGGCACCCTCGCACGGCCACGCCACCACCGGCCGGTTCATCTCGAACGAGTGAGTCGTGAACCACGCCACCACCATGAGAATGACATGTGGGCCAGCCGCATTTAAGGTCCGCATGTCATTGACTCATAGGCCGGGCACTAAGCCACTGAAGTTCGGTCCCGTGGGCCCCGAGAGGGAAATGTAACTCCTCCGGCAGGCCTTATGGTGCTCCCGCAGTACGAGCTCATGCCAAAACTGGAATTTGTTTCTTACTACTACCAACTACCAGTACTAGTAAGATACACATGCATTGCACGCATGAGATTCTGGTGGTTTGTGCATTATGCTTCTACATGTGGAGCTTTCTGGATTCTAACATGTGGCAAAATCTGGTGGAATGTAAGGTTAGGCAAGTTTGATTAACTTAGGTGAGTGTTTGGTTCAAGCCACACCTTAAGCAAGCCACACTAAGGCCCCACATGACATACACACAAAAAATGTGGCAAGATTCCCTTAGGCTTGCCAACTTGTTTCTCTCGTTTTGAAGAACTAATAACTTTGCCTAAACTTAGTTGTGGCAAAGTTAGGGTCTGTTTGATTCAAAGGATTTTCATAGGATCTTTGAAGGATTAGAATCCTTAGGAATTTTTCCTACATTGGTCGTTTGATTCGTAGGATTGAATCATGTAGAATATTTTCCTAAGGATTCATTTGTACTATGTTTCACGGGAATTCTAACATGCACTCCAACCTCTTGAAAGAAATCCTTTGTTTTTCATGTAACACAATCAAACAAACTCAAATCCTATAGGGATCCAATGAACATGCCATTCCAATCGTATTTTTTTCCTATTCCTGTGTTTCTGCAATCCTATGAATCAAAGAGGCCCTTAGTCATGAATTAAGTCCAACCATGGAATCTTCTAGATTATACATGTGGAAGAATCTGGTGGATGATATCCAATGACCAGTAGTGCTCGGATTTGCCATCTTTGTACCGTCAGATTGGCTTCATCCAACGACCAACTTTCAAAGTTTTTCACACACTATATAGGGGGTATAGATATAGATGTGCCGGTCCATTGCAATGGATCCAAAGTGTATATATATATATTTAGTGGAGTGCACTCTAAACGCATTATCTATTTATTTTTCTCTAACCTTCCGTAGCCTTGCAACCAAGCCACATAAGCTTCATGGGTGCCCCCCACATCATATTATTCATACTACGTTGATTAAAAAAAAGATAAATCACCCGAAACAAGATCTTTCCGTTTTTTGTTCCTACGATGTTGTGCCGTGCACGTACCTACTAGTTTTATAGTGGTAGTACTAGTAATATAGTATTAGGAGTACAAACTTGGTACTAGTAGTAGTACTAGTACAGAATGCTCCTACTCTATCAACGAGCCCCGTCTGACACCAAATTCTTGGCTTCCGTGCTACAGCTAGATCTTCCCGTTGTTTCTGTTTTCCAACCCGGCGGCGGGCGGGGTGTCAGTTTGCTCAACGGCGGTCCCACATGAAAGTGAAAATTCTAGGCAACACGCCTTCCCTAAGCTATGTGTCATGCCGGACGGGCCGTGTTGTACTCCCGATTCCCGGGCGTGTGGGGGTGCGACGCGAATGCGGCATGCCTTTTCCTTTTACCAGCAATGTGCATGTGCGTTGTGACGGATCCAAAGTAGTACAATAGTAGTATTTGTTCACAAACTTGAAAGAAATCACTATTGTTTTGATATACTCCTAATATATTACTCCCTTCGTACCTAAATATTTGTCTTTTTTTAGATTTCAAATGGACTGTCACATACGGATTATATAGACATATTCTAGTGTTTCTAGCAAGATGCCCGCGCGTTGCATGAAGTTGATGGAAAAGGTAAGCACAACTTATAAATTGACGGATGGAGTACTAGTTATAGTGATGCATATAATTAAGCAAAGGGATCGCACATGTCGGTATTGACTGGAACGAGAATGCAACAGCACAATAAGAATTAAGGCCACGATGATGCAATCGCATTGGTGGTTACAGAAGGCAAGAAGAAAGATGGATCCACGAATGTACGACCTCCTCCTCCTCAACTTAGTGTGTCGGGCCACCGACTGGCGGCTAAGGAGCAGCGGATTTTGTGGCGAGGTCAAGGTGCTTCTCAGCAAAGGCATCCAAGGCTTCCAGCTGGTTGAGGAAGGCCAATGTCGTAGCGTCCTCACTGGACTTGTAGATACCTATGTACACGATTTCCTCGTACATGTGGATGTGTAGGTCGACAAATTCTTGCAGGGCGAGGCGCCTCGCGGCGAGCGCGACCTCCAGGTGGACATTCTTTGTGGCGTCGGCGGGCAGTCGCAGGGCCACCAGTGCTTGAAAGAGGTTCCGGACATGGAGGCCGATTAGGGTGGCAGGCAATAAGGAGCCCGGGCGTGCAAGCTGGAGGAGTACGGCGATGTCATCTGCGAGCTTCTTGAGGACGGTGAACTTGTTGCTGGTGGCAATGATCATCTGGTCCAACTGAGAGTCGTAGTTGGCGTCGAAGGCGGCCATCCACCAGCCGGTCTCAACACCGTCTGAAGACGATCCTCGGCGCCATGCCGCAGGCCGGCGTCATGGACCATCTGGCGCAGCCGCTGACCGCTCACGAGCATCGCCGCCATGGGTCTGGAGTGAGCACTTTTGCGCTTAGTGTAGGTGTGTAGGCAAATGCTTAGGTGTGTACGATGTGGTAGATGCATTGGAATGGAGGGGCGCCTTTATATGAGGGCAATGAGGTCAAACTGCGTTGCATTCACATCGTGTAGCCTCTTTTCCCGGACCTCCTCCCATTAATTCCCTCATGCATTAATTGAAGGTGGATGCATTGGCTGTTCAACATATCACGAACCGCTACTCCCTCCCTTGTCTACATTAAAGCCGTATCGGGAACTGTGCCGCCCGCTGTCAAATCGAATTCTCCCTCCGTCTAGGTGAGTATTAAGTCATCTGACGAAAACCAAATAGTAAACACATAGGCGTGGTGCATTAACTCTCATGTTGTTTCTTATTTTTTGACATAAATAGAGGAATCAACCAAGAAGAGATGTGGGGCTTGTATGCTTTTAGTGACTTGAGACTATCAAACCTGACATGCAGCGGTTAGTTCGTTGCACAAGAACAAATACAACCCACGTCAGCACACACACATCTTATATAGCATCACATCCAATGGCTATAAAAGATGAATGAGACCAAATTATATCTCATCTAGATGAGTTCTAGCAAAACTGTATTAATAATACTTAGTACTCATGCGCCATGTATCATATATTAGTATCATGTAGTACTTTGTTTATTTATGAGGTATCCAGATGGCACTGCACCGCCAAGAAAAGAGGGTAACATCAAAATTATGGACTACTTTTTTGAGTATGTTGGTAAGGTCCGGTCACAGTCACTTGTTGAAATCTCTAAAAAGACAAATACTCCCTCCGTTCGGAAATACTTGTCATCAAAATGGATAAAAGGAAATGTATCTAGATGTATTTTAGTTTTAGATACATCTCTTTTTATCCATTTTGATGACAAGTATTTTCAGACGGAGGGAGTAGAAAACAGAGTTGGTGATGATGGTGTGCGTGCCATCCTGCAATATAGGCCGTCGGATTTATATCTAACGGATAGGAAAGAAACTATGGCAATTTTGCAAAAATATACCCAAACGTCTCTCCACGTTCGCAAATAAGGCCTTCCCTCATTCAACCTTTTCTCTCACAAGATAAACTACACATACAAATGCATCTTGATGTTCCGTGCAACGCACGGGCAGCTAGCTTATTTCTTTTAAAATAGTTGCTGCGATAATTGGGTTGAAGTGATATATTTTATGTCTGCCCCAAATGATTTCAGATTCAGTAGTAGTAACGAAGAAAAGGTTGCCTTGTTAATTAACAGAAAACAGGGTGAAAACTATCACATGAGGCCGGTAAAAACAAGGCACACTAGGTTCAGCGTCATCGTCACTACAGCTGTGCGCGCGCGAGAAGTCTACATATCAAGGGGGCTACCGAGCGAGGCACCGAGACACAATGTTTGAGAGAGAAACCAATTGACAGATTATGATCAGATCGAGTTGTCACCCTTCTACTGTCATTGTTGGGGGGGAGGGAGAGAAAGACGTATCGAGAGTGTGCGCGGTAGGCACAGAGGCACAACTAGCGAGTGTGTGTGTGTGTGTGTGTGTTTGAAAGAGGAGTAGATAGATTATTATCAAGATCGATGTGCCACCCTACTCCTTCGGTGCCGGGTAGTGTGTGTGTGTGTGTGTGTGTGTGTGTGTGTGTGTGCGTTTGAGAGAGAAGCCAGTCGATAGATTAGTATCAAGATCGAGGTGTCACCCTACTCCTTCGGTGCTGGGAAGTGTGGGTGTGTGTGGGGGGGGGCAGTGACACTCACATACCTCTACTCTTATAAAAAACAGAGTTGGTGATGATGGTGTTCCTGCCATCCTGCAATATAGGCCATCCGATTTATATCCGACGGACAGGATGGAAACTATGGCAACTTTGCAAAAAGATACCCACACCCCTCTCCGCATTTGCAAATAAGGCATTCCCTCGTTCATCCTTTTCTCCCACAAGATAAACTTCTCATACAAATGCATCTTGATGTTCCGTGCAATGCATGGGCATCTTGCTAGTAGGGAGAAGGAGTTTGTGTGACACATATCTAGCTATATTAAGGGATAGGTAGATAGCATATGTGTGAGAGTCACTATTATACTTTAAGACATTAGTGGTTGTGGGTGGGCGGAATTAAAGGGGTGGGCGTGTTAGACCTAGAGAGCATGTGTGTTTCTGTGTGAGAGACTTGTAGGATGGGGTAGAAAGACGAATTTAACCCTGGCGGAGGGAGAGAAATACACGAAGTGCGCGTGTATGATTCCGATGCCCACAGGGAAATGAGATATGTATGCGTGTGAGAGAGATTGCACAATTCATTCACGTATCACTATCTAGCGATCGTGGACGTGCCTCTCTTGAACATAAGTCAATATCTACTTCGTATCGTGGCCAAAGGTACAATATCGATTCAACGCTATAAAGATTGAACACTCACGTATCACTTTTTTTCTATTTAAATAAACCTTTTCAATTGTGCATGCCAAAGTTACTGTGATGTTTCTTCAAACAACCAATGTAGCTATCATGTACATGCACCACTGTTACTCTTGCATTCGAATTCATTAGTCTTGGATGATTTAAGTTTCTATTTTGAAGTAATAGATGTAATATTGATATATGAATTCAACGGGTACGCAATTTATGAAATGGAGGCTATGTAATCATATGAGGTAACACTTTTAAGTAGTTGACTACAATATCCATTTCTTTTTGTGCGCCTCTACACTAACACGTCAATGCATTATGTTTAAAGTAAATAACCAATGGCACTAAATTATCTATTTAGATGAGAAATACATAGGCTGAGCGTTTGATCTCTTTTTTTGTGAACGCGCCACTACACCCGTACGATTGGCTGCGCCCGTGTGAACGTCCAAGTTATCGGCGCATCATCCCGAGTTATTGTCTTTTTTCTGGGGTGGACTTCACACCGGTTATTAACTGCTGACACGTGCCCCGTGTACATAGTCTAGCATGACCTTCCCGCTAGCACGGTCCAAAATTAGTTGAAACTGGATACGAACGATCCCGCGGGCGTCAAAATCTCCCGCCTCCTTCTAAAATTTCTGCCACCTTAGTCTTTAGCATGCGAAATCCCCCTTTTGTCCTTGGTGCACGGAGACCAACAGTTACAATACCGCCCTCATCTACATGATAGGTCAGGGCTGCTTTGGTAACTTCCGGTTCCCCCACTACACGACACCCCCATTTCCTCCCCCCTCCCGCAAAAACGACTAATTCCACAGCACCAGAGCATCTTACATCACGCCGTCTGTACTTCATCGCCCTTTCTCCCCTCCCCTCTCGAAACCCTAGACTGCTCATCCACCAGCGTACCATAGCCCATTCACTGCCAGCGGCATCCACCTCGCCGGATCTGCTTCTCCGGCCGCATCTACCCCTCCCACCTCCCCTAGAAACAAGTAGACTACTCATCCACCACTGTACCACAGCCCATTCAGTGCCGGCCTTGTCCACGGCGCCGGATCTGCTTCGCTGGTACTCTCGTCAACCGCCGCGCATATGCAGTGGCTCATTCATACTCCCCACCAGAGACGCTTCGTCCACACCCCCCGGAGCCACCCCACCGACGCCCCCGTCGACGGCCTCTGATCCTCTTCGGTGACACCTTCCTCAACCCTACCGGAGCCGCTTCGCCGACAACTTCCTCAACCCTACCGGAGCCGCTTCGCCAACACCATCGTCAACCCTACCGGAGTAGCTTCGCCTATACCATTCTCAACCCTACCGGGGCCACTTTGCCCACTCACAAGTCCACGGCCTCAGATCCGCTTCCTCGCACCCTCATCCAACCTACCGTAGCAGCTTCTGACACCCCGTCCATGGCCGCAGATCCGCATCATCGACACCACCCTTAACCCAACCACCGGAGCAGCTTCTGATGCCCCGTCCACGGCCGCAGATCCGCATCGTCGACACCATCCTTAACCCAACCACCGGAGCAACTTCTGACGCCCCTTCCATGACCGCAGATCCGCGTCGTCGACACCATCCTTAACCCAACCACCAGAGCAGCTTCACCTATGCCCTCGTCCACGGCAACAAATCTGCTTTGCCCACACCGTAGTCCACCCTATCGGAGCCGCTCCACAAACACCCTACTCGACGGTTCTAGATCTCCTTACCGGACCCCGACAGCTAGTGCAGTGTCATCACCCTTGACGTTTCTAACCTGATTCCCACCGTCTGGAGAGATGCCAAGCACCCGCCACGGCCTAGGTACTTGTCACCTTTAAACCCGTCCAGCATCACCTTCCCGATGTACTTCAAATATACTAACCGGTCGCTGTTACCTGTTATGCAACTGGGAAAAACTACAAGGACGATGTTTCTTATGGATCTAACAGCTTGGAAAACCAAGATCCTGGACTGAGGCATTGCTATGATCTTGTAAGCGCGTCTCTCTCTCTTGTATTGTTCTATGCCTGCCAGCGTGCTTTGCTAGGATTTTCGACCAGTAATCCCTATGTGCAAACAATGATTTCTACTACTGGCTGCTAAATTAGATATGTAGATGTCATACATGATACTGCCTCGTACCTCCGTTCCTAAATATAAGTCTTTCTAGAGATTCCACTATAGGCTACATATGGAGCAAAATGAGTGAATCTACACTCGAAAATGCATCTATATACATCTGTATGTGGTCCATACTGGAATCTCTACAAAGACATATATTTAGGAACAGGGGCAGTACATTACACAAAATCGTAGGTGGCATGTAGGAATTCCAGTGCACTACATTAGTCTCCCTTAGAGTGCCTGCTAGTCCAGCATACAGAGCCATGGCTAGTTTATGGTACGCACACAATCGTTAATTGGTGGTTTAAATATGCGCAAGGGATATGCAATGTTGTATCATGTAGAGATGTCTGAAATTAGCCGTGTCAACTTGCAGATAGGATTACACAATGAAAAAGTACAAGATGTATGTGGCAATTTCATGGAACATCGCAAAAAAAGGAGAGGCAGCGATGAGCCTATACAGTGTGCTATGGTACGTCACTCCTCCATTGCAATCATCGTGACATGTGTTGGGTTTCGTAGTAATTTCAGAAAAATTCCTACGCTCACGCAAGATCATGGTGATGCATAGCAACGAGAGGGGAGAGTATGATCTACGCACCCTTGTAGATCGACAACGGAAGAGTTTGGTTGATGTAGTCGTACGTCTCCACGGCCCGACCGATCAAGCACCGAAACTCCGGCACCTCCGAGTTCTAGCACACATTCAGCTCGATGACGATCCCCGGACTCCGATCCAGCAAAGTGTCGGGGAAGAGTTCCATCAGCACGACGGCGTGGTGACGATCTTGATGTACTACCGTCGCAGGGCTTCGCCTAAGCACCGCTACAATATTATCGAGGAGTATGGTGGAAGGGGGCACCGCACACGGCTAAGAGTATGATCACGTGGATCAACTTGTGTCTCTAGGGGTGCCCCTGCCTCCGTATATAAAGGTTCAAGGGAGGGGGGGCGGCCGGCCAAGGTGTGGTGCGCCAGGAGGAGTCCTACTCCCTCTGGGAGTAGGACTCCCCCCTTTCCTAGTTGGAATAGGATTCGTGGGGTGGGAAAAGAGAGAGAGAGAAGGAGGGGGGCACCGGCCCCTCTCTCCTTTTCCTATTCGGACTAGGGGTGAGAGGCGCGCGGCCCAGCCCTGGATGCCTCTTCTCTACTTCCACTAAGGCCCACTAAGGCCCATATACCTCCCGGGGGGTTCCGGTAACCTCCCGGTACTCCGGTAAAATCCCGATTTCACCCGGAACACTTCCGATATCCAAACATAGGCTTACAATATATCAATCTTTATGTCTCGACCATTTCGAGACTCCTCGTCATGTCCGTGATCACATCCGGGACTCCGAACAGCCTTCGGTACATCAAAATGCATAAACTCATAATATAATTGTCATCGTAACCTTAAGCGTGCGGACCCTACGGGTTCGAGAACAATGTAGACATGACCGAGACACGTCTCCGGTCAATAACCAATAGCGGAACCTGGATGCTCATATTGGCTCCTACATATTCTACGAAGATCTTTTATCGGTCAGACCGCATAACAACATACGTTGTTCCCTTTGTCATCGGTATGTTACTTGCCCGAGATTCGATCGTCGGTATCTTATACCTAGTTCAATCTCGTTACCGGCAAGTCTCTTTACTCGTTCTGCAATACATCATCCTGCAACTAACTCATTAGTTGCAATGCTTGCAAGGCTTAAGTGATGTGCATTACCGAGAGGGCCCAGAGATACATCTCCGACAATCGGAGTGACAAATCCTAATCTCGAAATACGCCAACCCAACATGTACCTTTGGAGACACCTGTAGAGCTCCTTTATAATCACCCAGTTACGTTGTGACGTTTGGTAGCACACAAAGTGTTCCTCTGGCAAACGGGAGTTGCATAATCTCATAGTCATAGGAACATGTATAAGTCATGAAGAAAGCAATAGCAACATACTAAACGATCGAGTGCTAAGCTAATGGAATGGGTCATGTCAATCAGATCATTCAACTAATGATGTGATCCTGTTAATCAAATGACAACTCTTTGTCCATGGTTAGGAAACATAACCATCTTTGATTAACAAGCTAGTCTAGTAGAGGCATACTAGTGACATTCTGTTTGTCTATGTATTCACACATGTATTATCTTTCCGGTTAATACAATTCTAGCATGAATAATAAACTTTTATCATGATATAAGGAAATAAATAATAACTTTATTATTGCCTCTAGGGCATATTTCCTTCAGTCTCCCACTTGCACTAGAGTCAATAATCTAGATCACATCACCATGTGATTAACATCGATAGTTCACATCATCATGTGATTAACACCCATAGTTCACATCACCATGTGACCAACACCCAAAGGGTTTACTAGATTAAGTAATCTAGTTCACATCGCTATGTGATTAACACCCAAAGAGTACTAGGGTGTGATCATGTTTTGCTTGTGAGAGAATTTTAGTCAACGGGTCTGCCATATTCAGATCCGTATGTATTTTGCAAATATCTATGTCAACAATGCTCTTGCACGAAGCTACTCTAGCTAATTGCTCCCACTTTCAATATGTATCCAGATTGAGACTTAAAGTTATCTAGATCAGTGTCAAAACTTGCATCGATGTAACTCTTTACGATGAACCTTTTGTCACCTCCATAATCGAGAAACATATCCTTATTCCACTAAGGATAATTTTGACCGCTGTCCAGTGATCTACTCCTAGATCATTATTGTACTCCCTTGCCAAAATCAGTGTAGGGTATACAATAGATCTGGTACACAGCATGGCATACTTTATAGAACATATGGCTGAGGCATAGGGAATGACTTTCATTCTCTTTCTATCTTCTGCCGTGGTCGGGCTTTGAGTCTTACTCAATTTCATACCTTGTAACACAGGTAAGAACCCTTTCTATGACTGTTCCATTTTGAACTACTTCAAAATCTTGTCAAGGTATGTACTCATTGAAAAAAAAACTTTATCAAGCATCTTGATCTATCTCTATAGATCTTGATGCTCAATATGTAAGCAACTTCACCGAGGTCTTTCTTTGAAAAACTCCTTTCAAACACTCCTTTATGCTTTGCAGAATAATTATATATTATTTCCGATCAACAATATGTCATTCACATATACTTATCAGAAATGTTGTAGTGCTCCCACTCACTTTCTTGTAAATACAGGCTTCACCGCAAGTCTGTATAAATCTATATGCTTTGATCATACTATCAAAGCGTTTATTCCAACTCCGAGATGCTTGCACCAGTCCATAGATGGATCGCTGGAGCTTGCTTATTTTGTTAGCACTTTTAGGATTGACAAAACCTTCTGGTTGCATCATATACAACTCTTTCTTTAAGAAATCCATTAAGGATTGCAGTTTTGTTATCCATTTGCCAGATTTCATAAAATGCGGCAATTGCTAACATGATCTGGACAGACTTTTAAGCATCGATACGAGTGAGAAAATCTCATCGTAGTCAACACCTTGAACTTTGTCGAAAAAACCTTTTGCGACAATTCTAGCTTTGTAGATAGTAACACTACTATCAGCGTCCATCTTCCTCTTGAAGATCCATTTATTTTCTATGGCTTGCCGATCATCGGCCAAGTCAACCAAAGTCCATACTTTGTGCTCATACATGGATCCCATCTCAGATTTCATGGCCTCAAGCCATTTTGCGGAATCTGGGCTCACCATCGCTTCTTCATAGTTCATAGGTTCATCATGGTCAAGTAACATGACCTCCAGAACAGGATTACCATATCGCTCTGGTGCGGATCTCACTCTGGTTTACCTACGAGATTCGGTAGTAACTTGATCTGAAGTTATATGATCATCATCATTAGCTTCCTCACTAATTGGTGTAGTACTCACAAGAACAGATTTCTGTGATGAACTACTTTCCAATAATGGAGATGGTACAATTACCTTATCAAGTTTTCTACTTTCCTCCCACTCACTTCTATCGAGAGAAACTCCTTCTCTGGAAAGGATCCATTCTTAGCAACAAATGTCTTGCCTTCGGATCTGTGATAGAAGGTGTACCCAGTAGTCTCCTTTGGGTATCCTATGAAGACATATTTCTCCGATTTGGGTTTGAGCTTATCAGGATGAAACTTTTTCATATAAGCATCACAATCCCAAACTTTAAGAAACGACAACTTTGGTTTCTTGCCAAACCACAGTTCAGATTGTGTCGTCTCAACGGTCTTAGATGGTGCCCTTTTAAACGTGAATGCGGCTATCTTTAATGCATAACCCCAAAACGATAGTGGTAGATCGGTAAGAGACATCATAGGTCGCACCATATCTAATAAAGTACGGTTATGACGTTCTGACACACCATTATGCTGTGGTGTTCCAGGTGGCGTGAGTAGTGAAACTACTTCACATTGTTTTAACTGAAAACCAAACTCATAACTCAAATACTCTTCTCCACGATCAGATCATAGAAACTTTATTTTCTTGTTACGATGATTTTCCACTTCACTCTGAAATTCTTTGAACTTTTCAAATGTTTCAGACTTATGTTTCATCAAGTACATACACTCATATCTGCTCAAATCATCTGTGAAGATCAGAAAATAATGATACCTGTCGCGAGTCTCAATATTCATCGGACCACATACATCAGTATGTATGATTTCCAACAAATTTGTTGCTCGCTCCATTGTTCTGAAGAACGAAGTCTAAGTCATCTTTCCCATGAGGCATGGTTCGCAAGCATCAACGGATTCATAATCAAGTGATTCCAAAAGCCCATCAGCATGGAGTTTCTTCATGCGCTTTACACCAATATGACCTAAATAGCAGTGCCACAAATAAGTTGCACTATCATTATTAACTTTGCATCTTTTGGTTTCAATATTATGATTATGTGTATTACTACGGTCGAGATCCAACGAACTATTTTCATTGGGTGTGTAACCATATAAGGTTTTATTCATGTAAACAGAACAACAATTTATTCTCTTACTTAAATGAATAACCGTATTACAATAAACATGATCAAATCATATTCATGCTCAACGCAAACACCAAATAACACTTATTTAGGTTCAACACTAATCCCAAAAGTATAGGGAGTGTGCGATGATGATCATATCAATCTTGGAACCACTTCCAACACACATCGTCACTTCACCCTTAACTAGTTTCTGTTCATTCTGCAACTCCCGTTTCAAGTTACTACTCTTAGCAACTGAACCAGTATCAAATATTGAGGGGTTGCTACGAACACTAGTAAAATACACATTAATGATCTGTATATCAAATATACCTTTGTTCACTTTTCCATCCTTCTTATCCGCCAAATACTTGGGGCAGTTCCACTTCCAGTGACCAGTCCCTTTGCAGTAGAAGCACTTAGTCTCAGGCTTAGGACCAGACTTGGGCTTCTTCACTTGAGCAGCAACTTGCTTGCTGTTCTTCTTGAAGTTCCCCTTCTTCCCTTTGCCCTTCTATTGAAATTAGTGGTCTTGTCTACCATCAACACTTGATGCTCTTTCTTGATTTCTACCTTCATCGATTTCATCATCATGAAAAGCTCGGGAGTCGTTTTCATCATCCCTTGCATACTATAGTTCATCATGAAGTTCTACTAACTTGGTGATGGTGACTAGAGAATTCTGTCAATCACTATCTTATCTGGAAGATTAACTCCCACTTGATTCAAGCGATTGTAGTACCCAGACAATCTGAGCACATGCTCACTAGTTGAGCGATTCTCCTCCATCTTTTGGCTATAGAACTTGTTGGAGACTTCATATCTCTCAACTCGGGTATTTGCTTGAAATATTAACTTCAACTCCTGGAACATCTCATGCTCCATGACATTCAAAACATCTTTTGAAGTCCCGATTCTAAGCCGTTAAGCATGGTGCACTAAACTATTAAGTAGTCATCATATTGAGCTAGCCAAACGTTCATAACGTCTGAATCTGCTCCTGTAATAGGTCTGTCACCTAGCGGTGCATCAAGGACATAATTCTTCTGTGCAGCAATGAGGATAAACCTCAGATCACGGATCCAATCCGCATCATTGCTACTAACATCTTTCAACACAATTTTCTCTAGGAACATATCAAAATAAACACAGGGAAGCAACAACGCGAGCTATTGATCTACAACATGATTTGCAAAATACTACCAAGACTAAGTTCATGATAAATTTAAGTTCAATTAATCATATTACTTAAGAACTCCCACTTAGATATACATCCCTCTAATCCTCTAAGTGATCACGTGATCCAAATCAACTAAACCATGTCCGATCATCACATGAGATGGAGTAGTTTCATTGGTGAACATCACTATGTTGATCATATCTACTATATGATTCACGCTCGACCTTTCGGTCTCCGTGTTCCGAGGCCATATCTGTATATGCTTGGCTCGTCAAGTATAACCTGAGTATTCCGCGTGTACAACTGTTTTGCACCCGTTGTATTTGAATGTAGAGCCTATCACACTCGATCATCACGTGGTGTCTCAGCATGAAGAACTTTCGCAATGGTGCATACTCAGGGAGAACACTTCTTGATAATTTAGTGATAGATCATCTTATAATGCTACCGTCAATCAAAGCAAGATAAGATGCATAAAAGATAAACATCACATGCAATCAATATAAGTGATATGATATGGCCATCATCATCTTGTGCTTGTGATCTCCATCTCTGAAGCACCATCGTGATCACCATCATCACCGGCGCGACACCTTGATCTCCATCATAGCATCGTTGTCGTCTCGCCAATCTTATGCTTCCACGACTATCGCTACCGCTTAGTGATAAAGTAAAACATTACAGCGCGATTGCATTGCATACAATAAAGCGACAACCATATGGCTCCTGCCAGTTGTCGATAACTCGGTTACAAAACATGATCATCTCATACAATAAAATTTAGCATCATGTCTTGACCATATCACATCACAACATGCCCTGCAAAAACAAGTTAGACGTCCTCTACTTTGTTGTTGCAAGTTTTACGTGGCTGCTACGGGCTTAAGCAAGAACCAATCTTACCTACGCATCAAAACCACAACGATAGTTTGTCAAGTTGGAGCTGTTTTAACCTTCGCAAGGACCGGGCGTAGCCACACTCGGTTCAACTAAAGTTGGAGAAACTGTCACCCGCAAGCCACCTATGTGCAAAGCACGTCGGGAGAACCGGTCTCGCGTAAGCGTACGCATAATGTCGGTCCGGGCCGCTTCGTCCAACAATACCGCCGAACCAAAGTATGACATGCTGGTAAGCAGTATGACTTATATCGCCCACAACTCACTTGTGTTCTACTCGTGCATATAACATCAACATATAAAACCTAGGCTCGGATGCCACTGTTGGGTTTCGTAGTAATTTCAAAAAAAATTCCTACGCTCACGCAAGATCATGGTGATGCATAGCAACGAGAGGGGAGAGTATGATCTACGTACCCTTGTAGATCGACAATGGAAGCATTTGGTTGATGTAGTCGTACGTCTCCACGGCCCGACCGATCAAGCACCGAAACTACGGCACCTCCGAGTTCTAGCACACGTTCAGCTCGATGACGATCCCCGGACTCCGATCCAGCAAAGTGTCGGGGAAGAGTTCCGTCAGCACGACAGCGTGGTGACGATCTTGATGTACTACCGTCGTAGGGCTTCGCCTAAGCACCGCTACAATATTATCGAGGACTATGGTGGAAGGGGGCACCGCACACGGCTAAGAGTATGATCACGTGGATCAACTTGTGTCTCTAGGGGTGCCCCTGCCTCCGTATATAAAGGTGCAAGGGAGGGGGGCGGCCGTCCAAGGTGTGGCGCGCCAGGAGGAGTCCTACTCCCTCTGGGAGTAGGACTACCCCCCCCCCCTTCCTAGTTGGAATAGGATTCGTGGGGTGGGAAGAGAGAGAGAGAGAAGGAGGGGGGCGCCGGCCCCCTCTCTCCTTGTCCTATTCGGACTAGGGGTGAGGGGCGTGCGGCCCAGCCCTGGCTGCCTCTTCTCTTCTTCCACTAAGGCCCACTAAGGCCCATATACCTCCCGGGGGGTTCCGGTAACCTCCCGGTACTCCGGTAAAATCCCGATTTCACCCGGAACACTTCGGATATCCAAACATAGGCTTCCAATATATCAATCTTTATGTCTCAACCATTTCGAGACTCCTTGTCATGTCCGTGATCACATCCGGGACTCCGAACAACCTTCGGTACATCAAAATGCATAAACTCATAATATAATTGTCATCGTAACCTTAAGTGTGCGGACCCTACAGGTTCGAGAACAATGTAGACATGACCGAGACACGTCTCCAGTTAATAACCAATAGCGGAACCTGGATGCTCATATTGGCTCCTACATATTCTACGAAGATCTTTTATCGGTCAGACTGCATAACAACATACGTTGTTCCCTTTGTCATCGGTATGTTACTTGCCCGAGATTCGATCATCGGTATCCTATACCTAGTTCAATCTCGTTACCGGCAAGTCTCTTTACTCGTTCTGCAATACATCATCCCGCAACTAACTCATTAGTTGCAATGCTTGCAAGGCTTAAGTGATGTGCATTACCGAGAGGGCCCAGAGTTACCTCTCCGACAATCGGAGTGACAAATCCTAATCTCGAAATACGCCAACCCAACATGTACCTTTGGAGACACCTGTAGAGCTCCTTTATAATCACCCAGTTATGTTGTGACGTTTGGTAGCACACAAAGTGTTCCTCTGGCAAACGGGAGTTGCATAATCTCATAGTCATAGGAACATGTATAAGTCATGAAGAAAGCAATAGCAACATACTAAACGATCGGGTGCTAAGCTAATGGAATGGGTCATGTCAATCAGATCATTCAACTAATGATGTGATCCTGTTAATCAAATGACAACTCTTTGTCCATGGTTAGGAAACATAACCATCTTTGATTAACAAGCTAGTCTAGTAGAGGCATACTAGTGACATTCTGTTTGTCTATGTATTCACACATGTATTATGTTTCCGGTTAATACAATTCTAGCATGAATAATAAACTTTTATCATGATATAAGGAAATAAATAATAACTTTATTATTGCCTCTAGGGCATATTTCCTTCAACATGTTATTTGTATGCCAGTTCTATTAGCCAAGTTTCTTAGGGACAGTTATTACGAGTTATCCTAAGAAAATAAGCACCTGTGAATATAAGCTCCATGTAATAAGCCAACCAGTTCTTTTCATTGCGTTTTCAGCTTATCTTTGGTATGATCAGTGGAAAGTCTAGATTGCATTATATTTTTTTTCATTTTTCTGCCCATATGGAAATTAATTTGACTTGCAAACATCACAAATTGAACCCAGTGTAGTAATTAATATGATAGGAAAATAGACCATCAGTATTTTCTCAAAATGTAAATACAAAGATACCATCTACTTGGCACAATCTACTTTGGTCAATGTTTTCCATAGAGATCCCATTGCCTAATTTAAATGAAGAACGCATGACCCACATTTAAATGAAGAACAATTATTTATTGAAATTTGATGGTTCAAGTGGCTGGTTATTATCGTATAGCAGCACCACCTGAAAGCATCATATAGCAGCAACAGCTCATAGCAACTCATCATACAACAGCAGCAGTCTGCAATTCATCATATACCAGCAGCAGCTCATAGCAATTCATCATATAGCAGCAGGAGCAGCAGCTCATAGCAATTCATCATATAGCAGCAGCAGGAGCAGCTCATAGAAATTCATCATATAGCAGCAGCAGGAGCAGCTTGTAGCAACTCATCATATAACAGCAGTAGCTCATAGCAATTCATCATATAGCAGCAGCATCAACTCATAGCAACTCATCATACAGCAGCAGCAGCTCATAGCAATTCATCATATAGCAGCAGTAGGAGCAGCTCATAGCAATGCATCATATAGCAGCAGCAGTAGCTCATAGCAATTCGTCGTATAGTGGATCAGAATGAAAATTTGGCAAAAGATCAGAGGAGATCCTCACCTTGTTGGATGAGCTCATCCTTCAACAGCACCTTAAGGCCATGGCCTGGGAGGAGGGGAGGGGGAATAAGGTGCCTTTTGCCGCAGTGTGGCATCAGCCGTAGTTGTGCAGCGCCCGCCGGAGTAGTGCGTTGGATGAACCACAATGGAGCAGCTGCTGGAGACCATGAGAATGAGGGACGGCGCCAGAGGGAGGAGCAGCCAGGGAGATTTGCCCCTACCCGCTGGCCATTGAGTCTAGCTGGACATATCATCGTCGAGGACCAGGCCAGATGGGACCAGTGGCGACGGCTCGCTGGAGGAACCCTAGTGCTGCAGGCAGGGGATTAAGGTAGAGGGAAAGGGGAGAGGAGATACAAGCGAGCAGGGCAATGGATACTTGCGTGTTTGTTTTTACTTGAGGGTCAGGTGTGACATGGGCGTCAGTAGTTGCATTTTGAGTGTAATATAGGCAGACAACAGAGTCATTTCACTATTCCCTTTCCCTTCAATTTTTAGTGAGGTTCTACCCGAAACACCCCCCTCCAAAGCGAAATTAGTTAAGCCCAAGCCCATAACTCAAAAATGACTTCTTTACATCTTTTATGGCTTATTTTGACAATATGCCCTGAAAAGGCGGAATTGAACTGGCCCTTAACCTGCAATTCAATTGTGCGTGCAATGATGAATCACTCCTGCCTGCTATCTGTACATTTAGGCATCATCATACATGGCATAACCTAATACATGTGCATTCCATTGTAGAATCTGGAATATGCAATGTTTATGTTAGTTCATACGTTGCACATGATGTTTAAATGCCTGTTAAATCTGGTCAGTCAAATGATGGTCTTTAAGCCTCCTTCTTTGCTTCTTTTCTTGATATGTAAGATTTGCACACACATCTGTTCAATTGCTTGTTTGCATCAGCCAGCCATACTAGGACTATTTGCTTTGATTACTTGCTGTTCTTGACCTAACACTTTAACAGAGCTTGTCAACAATTTAAACACTAAGGGCTATTGTAGTGGGGCCTTGTCTAACTCATAGGTGACATAAAGGTTTGGCTGTACACTACAGTAGGCTCTCCAAGAGTACCTAGAGATCCAGTTCGAAGGTATGCCTAGTTTTTACATAGTGCAGACATAGTAAATGCTCATTTCATTGTGTGCAAGTGCAAGAGATGCGGCATGTTTCATTATGTGGTGTTGTTTTGTTATAATCTCATTCTTTTGTGTTCACAGACTGGAAAGTATGCATATTTATCTTCCAAGGAGACGAGTAACTAGTTTGTGTCACCTTGCAGAGGGGGTGCAATGAAGATAAGATTGAGGATTTCCAAGTACAAGATGTTAGGAAGGAGCCTTGCAAGAGAAGTAGGAGCTGCGCTGAGCCTCTTTAACCTGCTAAGGTAAGTCACTGTATGCAACTCAACAGTTCAATTCCTTGTTTGTTTCAGGCATAGTTAATTTTCTCTTTTCAATTGCTTTATTTGTCCTCAGTTAATGAGATGCCCAAATAATCATGCCTGATGTTCGGTACTTGTATCACTATTAGTTGACATAATTAAAGGCCTTACCATTTAATTACTTTGCTGAAGTGTGCCTGAAGCTTTGAAGTCTATTAACCAACTATTATTGCATGAGGCTCACAATCTAGTTTATACTACTCTAATGATTGCATAGTTTTGCCTGCTGTAGTATGTTTGTATGAAACCCTCTGCTGTTCATTATGCTCCCTAAGACTTTAATTGAGGCACAGAATGGCCAACTGCTTGCTTACTTATATGCAACGTGCTGTCTAAATTTGTAACCTGTCCGTGTTTTCGATTGGGCCCCAACATCATGCTCCTCTGGTGAGCTAAGAGGGATTTCTGTATGCAGGCTGCATAGACTATCTTTTTTATAATTTTTAAAATATCACCTGCTTATGCTTCATGACATGTAATATTTTTTTTGAAAGTGACTTGTAACATTATTGTTAGTCCTGTTTTGCCATGTAGTACAAAATAGTGTCTTGTTCGCTTCACTATTGTAACTACATTTTTCCCTAGTCATGTGTACTTACAGAAACATTTCAGGATGAAGTGACATCAACACAAAGATCTGCGAGCAGTGCGGCATGGCCGTTACTGAATGATTATGGATTGGAATTAGAATGTGCTGATGTTCTCGAGCATCAACTAGAGGTGGCAAGACAATGTGTACATGATTGTCAATGTATAATCAACAAGTTGAGACTGGACATGCAGGTATTAGATGCAGGAGTCAAAAAAATGAAACAAGACACTGAGGTAACCATGAAGGAATTGGAGATTTTGCAGACTGAAATTTGTGCTATATGAATCCGGTCAATCCTATTTTCTGAAGAGATTATAGTTCAAATGGAGTTAAGTTGATGTGCGTCCATGATGTATGAGCTGTATTTGCCCAGTGTATGTAATTTGCTGTTTGTGTATGCTTTATTATCACCTATGCTGAACCATAATGCCCAGTGGGTATAATCGGCTCTAATTTCTTTATTGTATAGTGTAGGATTATTCTACCTTTCTATGCCTTGATCTCTTTGTTGTATAGTGTATGCTTTTTAGAGGTGATAGTATTGAGTAGGATAATTCTTTGAGTATGCTATATCGTTCAAACGGGGGCCAACTCGCCTGACCATGGCCCTTCACAGGCCGTCGGATCCATGGGCCTTCTACGTCTCGTAGGATCCATGGCCTTCTACGTCTCGTAGGATCCATGGGCCGCTAACTCATTTATGGGTCTTGTACAGTCCTTTAATGGGCCATAGACGGGCCTTTAATGGAAATCGTACGTTTTATGGGCTGACCATAACGGGCCGTTAATAGGCTGTATTTGGTGATGCTAGGAAAATGGCCCAACAAACTAATGGTCCACAAACGGGCCGACTGTAACGACGGGCTGAATTTGGCCCACAAGCAGAAAATGACAGTAACGGGCCGTAAGTAACCAAATGCTTCAAATGAGCCCAAGAATAAATGGGCCCTCAGAAGGCCAAAAGTTAACTTGGGCCGGAAACGGCCCAACGAAATAACAGGCCGTTAATGGGTATAAAGTGATACACTGTTCATTACGGGCCAGTTTCACCACGGGCCATTAATGGGTGTAAAGTAATACATTGTTCATTACGGGCCAGTTTTAGCACGGGCCGCTAATGGGCCAAGAGTTACAAATGGCCTCATATGGGCCGAAAGACGTCATGGGCTATACATGGGCCAGAAGTGAAAATAGGCTGGAATCATATTGGATGGCCTAGATGACGCTACTGGGCCTAATTCGGATAGGGCGTAACGGGCCTTGGGTTAGCGGGTTGTAAATGAGCTATATGCGAACAGGCCGTTAACAGGCTTTCCATGGGTCGGCCCGCCAGCTTTTGACCAAGTCAAACGGGCCGGCCTTTTCATAGGAATGGGCCACTGTTGGGTCGTGCCACGTGTCGACGTATCATAGGCGCCTTCTGTCTAGTGAGTAGATGACATCTATCCCAACGATGAGCCGGCACATGTTTCCTCTAGCCAATGATGATTTTACACGTGGAAAATCCCCATTGGTCGGGGCTGTTAACGGGTTATCGGATCCAAAACCCGACCCGATAGCTTAACGGCGTTCCGTTACGGTGGATGCCACGTGTTAGTCCCCTTGACGAAAGCACTTCTATGACGCGCGATTTATCGTCATGGAAGTGGACACTTCCATGATGATAATTTTGGTAATGTCATGGAACACTTCTACGACAGCACAGGTATGACTATCTTGATTCTGTCATAAATTTGTCATGGATGTACATGCATGACAAAAAACGTGACCTACTGTGACAAACACGTATCATCACGGAAGTGTATTTTTTTGTAGTGCGTGCTGCCAACTAGACTAGCATATGACACGGTCGATGGCTTGGTATCACTAGCCATGGAGCATTGGATGCTAACCGGATAATATGAACTTGGAAGGATCTGGTCAGATTCGATGTAGTCGGATCCGAGTCGAGATAAGGTCCGAGTTGGACAGACCCAACTATGAGACGCAGCGATATGTCATCTGTGAGTCTCTAGTACAACATATGTTCTATGTCCTAAAACCTGAGCTGACGCATGTACTCGGGATGGTGACAGACTTGCTTTGGGCCGACCAAAAGCTACTCCGTAACTGGGTAGTTATAAAGGTAGGTTTCGGGTTTGTCCAGAACCATGCCGCGAGACGTGGTCGAGCAAGATGGGATTTTCCCCTCCGATTAAGAGAGATATACTCTGGGCCCCTCGTGTGATCCGACCAGGATAAGCATGGCCATGCGAGAAGGATTATGAGATAATCCGGTTTGTGGTCAGTGTCACTGGAACAAGAAAGAGGTCGGGCTAGCACAAGGATGACAGACTCGCCTTGAGCCCGACAACATATATCGTGTGGCAAAAGGAATGGAAGTATGATGTACAGGTTCGCCTAACCAGCTTCATAGTCTGTTTGGTGTTCGGCATGCCTTGCTAGAGGTCTCTACCAACTGTGCAGTTCGGAAGTAATCCGAACTGCGACCAAGCCGGCTTGAACCTAAGGGGTCGCGCGCTTAAGGGAAGGAACTTACGAGGTCGGATCAGAGGACACTGGTCGGATGTGATCCGAGCTATATTTAGATTATGGCCGAGTAGACTTATGGGCTTTAGGGTCCGTGCGAGGCCCAAGTGTTGAGCCTGCGACGGACGCCTATATAAAGTGGAGGTGCCGCACATTCACGTAGTTGATCTCTTCGGCGCTATCACTAGGGTTTGCATGTGTTGCGAATAGACACCTCCACTCGCCGCCGGATGTGTGATCGGACCTAGCAGTCTGCCGCACGATGTTCCTCCTGCACTCACGGATACCGTTAGAGGCGGTGCACTTGCACCGCTCCGGCGAACCTGTACGTGGGACCGACAACCGGATGTACGAGGGAGATCGGACAAGGAGGAGACGATCCACGCGGACGCGCTGCCCCAACTCTTCTTCCACTGCACGGCACTGCGCGTCTAGTGGTAACGAACTGTGATCCATCTCCCGTAGCATGTTCTTGGTTGTTCTGTGCGTAGGAAAATTTTATTTTGCAGTCGACGCACCCTACCGTAGAACCCAACAGGCATCATGTCCATGTCAAGTAGACCAAAACGACTATGCATCTACTACTATTACTCCACACATCGACCGCTATCCAGCATGCATCTAGAGTATTAAGTTCATAAGAACAGAGTAACGCATTAGGCAAGATGACATGATGTAGAGGGACAAACTCAATCAATATGATATAAACCCCATCTTTTTATCCTTGATGGCAACAATACAATACATGTCGGTTCCTTTTCTGTCACTAGGATTGAGCACCGCAAGATTGAACCCAAAGCTAAGCACTTCTCCCATTGCAAGAAAGATCAATCTAGTAGGCCAAACTAAACCGATAATTCGAAGATACTTGCAAAGATATCAAATCATGCATATAAGCATTCAGAGAAGAACCAAATATTGTTCATAGATAATCTTGATTATAAACCCAGAATTCATTGGGTCTCGTCAAACACACCGCAAAAAGTATTACATCGAATAGATCTCCAAGAACATCGAGGAGAACTTTGTATTGAGAACCAAAGAGAGAGAAGAAGCCATCTACCTAATAACTATGGACCCGAGGGTCTGCGGTAAACTACTCACACATCATCGGAGAGGCTATGGTGTTGATGTAGAAGCCCTCCGTGATTGATTCCCCCTCCGGCAGATCGCCGGAAAAGGCCCCAAGTTGTGATCTCACGGGTATAGAAGGTTGCGGCGGTGGAAAAGTGGTTTCGTGGCTCCCCTGGATGTTTTCAGGGTATAAGAGTATATATAGGTGAAAGAAGTAGGTCGGTGGAGCTACGAGGGGCCCACGAGGGTGGGGGCGCGCCCTCCTGCCTCGTGGCCGCCTCGTTGCATCTCTGACTTCCACTCCAAGTCTCCTGGATTGTGTTTGTTCCAAGAAAGATCCTTGCAAAGGTTTAGTTCCGTTTGATGTTCCTTTTCTGTGAAACACTGAAATAGGCAAAAAAACAACTGGCACTGGGCCTCCAGTTAATAGGTTAGTCCCAAAAAATAATATAAAATAGCATATTAAAGCCCATTAAACATCCAAAACAGATAATATAATAGCATGGAACAATAAAAAATTATAGATACATTGGAGATGTATCAGCATCCCCAAGCTTAATTCTTGCTCGTCCTCGAGTAGGTAAATGATAAAAACTGAATTTTTGATGTGGAATGCTAAACATAATTTTCAATGTAATCTTCTTTATTGTGGTATGAATGTTCAGATCCGAAAGATTCAAGAGAAAAGTTAATATTGACATAAAAATAATAATACTTCAAGCATAATGATGACCCACAAGTATAGGGGATCAATCGTAGTCCTTTCGATAAGTAAGAGGTCGAACCCAACGAGGAGCAGAAGGAAATGATAAGCGGTTTCCAGCAAGGTATTCTCTACAAGTACTAAAAGTGGTAACATATAGTTTTGTGATAGGATAATTTGTAACGAGCAACAAGTAACAAAAGTAAATAAAGTGCAGCAAGGTGGCCCAATCCTTTTTGTAGCAAAGGACAAGCCTGGACAAACTCTTGTATAGAGAAAAGCGCTCCCGAGGACACATAGGAATATCGTCAAGCTAGTTTTCTTCACGCTCATATGATTTGCGTTCGGTACTTTGCTAATTTGGTATGTGGGTGGACCGGTGCTTGGGTACTGGCCTTACTTGGACAAGCATCCCACTTATGATTAACCTCTATTGCAAGCATCCGCAACTACAACAAAAGTATTAAGGTAAACCTAACCATAGCATGAAACATATGGATCCAAATCAGCCCCTTACAAAGATTGATGGAGATTGCCCTCTCCCAATGAGAGGAGCGTTGGTGATGACGATGGCGATGATTTCCCCCTCCCGGAGGGAAGTTTCCCCGGCAGAATAGCTCCGCCAGAGCCCTAGATTTGTTCCGCCAAGGTTCCGCCTCGTGGCGGTGGAGTTTCGTCCGAGTAGATGGCTTATGATTTTTTTCCTCATCGAAAGACTTCATATAGCAGAAGATGGTCATCGGAGGGCCACCAGGGGGCCCACGAGGTAGGGGGCGCGCCCAGGGGGTAGGGCACGCCCCCCACCCTCGTGGGCAGGATGTGGCTCCCCTGGTGAACTTCTTGTGCTCGGTATTTTTTATATATTCTGAAAACGTCTTCCGTGAAGTTTCAGGACTTTTGGAGCTGTGCAGAATAGGTCTCTAATATTTGCTCCTTTTCAAGCCCAGAATCCCAGCTGCCGGCATTCTCCCTCTTTATGTGAACCTTGTAAAATAAGAGAGAATAGGCATAAGTATTGTGACATAATGTGTAAAATCAGCCCATAATGCAATAAATATCGTTATAAAAACATGATGCAAAATGGATGTATCAACTCCCCCAAGCTTAGACCTTGATTGTCCTCAAGCGAAAGCCGAAATCGAAAAATATGTCCACATGTTTAGAGATAGAGGTGTCGATAAAAATAAATTACGGACATGAGGGCATCATGATCATTCTTAGAACAACAACTTATATAATTTTTGTCATATGATCTCTTATGCTAGGGTAATAATTCAATCACAATTTCAAGTTTGAATCATAAACTTCATTGAAAACTAGCAAACTATAATCTCGTTCATTGGAGCAATTGCAATTTATCATAACATAGGAAAGAGTCAATATATAAGAGCTTTCAGCAAGTCCACATACTCAACTATAATATAGTCTTTCACAATTGCTGACACTCACGCAATCCTTATGGGTATGGAGTTTTAATCGGACACAGAGAAAGGTAGGGGCTTATAGTTTTGCCTCCCAACGTTTTACCTCAAGGGTAATGTCAACAATAATAGTTCATGAAAACTCACATCCAATTAGCCATATATACCAGGATCTTTCCAACATACTGTGCTTGCCAAAGGATAAAATGTAAAGGAAGGGCGAAGATCACCATGACTCTTATGCAAGGTAGGAGATAAAAGTAAAAGATAGGCCCTTCGCAGAGGGAAGCAGAGGTTGTCATGCGCTTTTATGGTTGGATGCACAAAATCTTAATGCGAAAGAATGTAACTTTATATTGCCACTTGTGATATGGACCTTTATTATGCAGTCTGTCGCTTTTATTTCTTCCGTATCACACGATCGTATAAAGCTTATTTTCTCCCACACTAATAAGTCATACATATTTAGAGAGCAATTTTTATTGCTTGCACCGATGACAACTTACTTGGAGGATCTTACTCAATCCATAGGTAGGTATGGTGGACTCTCATGGCAAAACTGGTTTAAGGATATTTGGAAGCACAAGTAGTATCTCTACTTGGTGCGATGAATTTGGCTAGCATGAGGGGGAAAGGCAAGCTCAACCATGTTGGATGATCCATGACAATATAATTTGTTTCAGATGTAAGAGAACATAACCATTACGTTGTCTTCCTTATCCAACGTTAACTTTTTAGCATGTCATATTTTAATGAGTGCTTCACAATCATAAAAGATGTCCAAGATAGTATATTTATATGTGAAGACCTCTCTTTCTTTATTACTTCCTATTAATTGCAACGATGACCAAAACTATGTTTGTCAACTCTCAACAACTTTTATTCATCATACTTTTTCTATGTGAGCTCATTACTCTCCATAAGGATCCATATGATCTCTTTGTTTCCTTTTTTATTTATTTCTCTTTTCTTTTATTCACTTAGGATCATGGCAAAATAATCAAGCCCTTGACTCAACACTAATCTTTATTATATAGCTCATGGACTCGATTACATAGAAGGATCATAAAGCAAAACTCACAACTAGATCATACTAAGAACTTTATTCTACTAGATCAAGATATTACCAAAAGGATCGAACTAAGAAAAATGGTAAAGATAAAAGTGATGGTGATATGATACCGGGGCACTCCCCAAGCTTGGCAGTTGCCAAGGGGAGTACCCATACCCATGTGATTATGTCTCTCTCTTCGGGGATGGTGATGTGATATTCTTGGCGATGATGCCCCTCAGGATAGGATTCTCCTCCTCGAGCTTATTGACTTGCTGCTTGAGGTCCATTATTTCCTTTCAGAGTTTTCCTGTAACAGCCAAAGCTCCCTGCACCCAAGGGTGCTGCATAGCTACGGGAGAACCAATGACACTCTTTTTCATATTCTCATAAGAAAGAAATCTAACATTGGAAGGGATAACTGAGTTTGGAATAGCCGAGCTCTGCAGTTCTCCCATTCTGAATCCAGCTCGGAAGTGGGAAGTGACTTCTTAATTCTCTTCCATGGAATCTACCCTCTTCAGATCAGCCTCCATCTCTTCCTCTGTTGCTGGCCCAAAGAGGTCAACATTGTTGTTTATCATTGATCTCAGTGCCGGATGAGACTCCCGGCTCTCCCCGACTGACTCTTGCGAAGACATCTTGCTCTAATCTGCAGCAGCAACAGCTCGAAACACAAATAGAGGATAATTGCGTGATACGGGAGTCAAAACCCCCGGGAGATTATATAATGAATTTTTACCGACCAAAATATGTAACGTGTAAGAAAACGGAGTCCGGAGAGCACACGAGGTGCCCACGAGGTAGGGGGCACGCCCAGTACGGTAGGGCGCGCCCTCCACCCTCGTGGAGGCCTCGTGTCCTTCCCGGACTGCTTCTTATTTTTCTATTTTTCTAAATATTCCAAAATGGGGAAATATTGCCTTAAAAACTGTTTTGGAGTCGGTTTACTTACCGTACCACATACCTATTCCTTTTCGGAGTCTGAAACATTCCGGAAAGTGTCCCTTATGTATTCCTCTGGGGTTATGGTTTCAATAACATTGGTTTCAACATTTATGGGATTACCTGAGATATAATGTTTGATTCTTTAACCGTTCACCACCTTCGGATTTGTACCTTCGAAGTTGTTGATTTTTATGGCACCGGAGTGATAGACCCCCTCGATAATGTAAGGACCTTCTCATTTAGAGAGAAGTTTTCCTGCAAAAAATCTTAAACGAGAGTTGTATAGCACTACATAATCACCTACATTAAACTCACGCTTTTGTATCCTTTTATCATGCCATCTTTTAACTTTTTCTTTAAACAACTTGGCATTTTCGTAGGCTTGGGTTCTCCATTCATCGAGTGAGCTAATATCAAATAACCTCTTCTCACCGGCAAGTTTAAAATCATAATTAAGCTCTTTAATATCCCAATATGCCTTGTGTTCTAGTTCGAGAGGTAAGTGACATGCTTTTCCATAAACCATTTTATATGGAGATATACCCATAGGATTTTTATATGCAGTTCTATAGGCCCATAATGCATCATCAAGTTTCTTGGACCAATTCTTTCTAGACCTATTGACAGTCTTTTGCAAAATTAATTTGAGCTCTCTATTGCTCAATTCTACTTGACCACTAGACTGTGGGTGATAAGGAGATGCAATTCTATGATTAACATCATATTTAGCAAGCATTTTACGGAAAGCACCATGAATAAAATGTGAACCACCATCAGTCATTAAATATCTAGGGACTCCAAACCTTGGAAAAATAACTTCTTTAAGCATCTTAATAGAAGTGTTATGATCAGCACTACTAGTTGGAATAGCTTTTACCCACTTAGTAACGTAATCAACAGCAAGTAAAATATGTGTATATCCATTAGAGGCAGGAAAAGGTCCCATATAGTCAAAGCCCCAAACATCAAATGGTTCAATAACGAGTGAATAGTTCATAGGCATTTCTTGACGTCTACTAATATTACCAATTCTTTGACATTCATCATAAGATAAGACAAACTTACAGGCATCTTTGAAGAGAGTAGGCCAATAAAAACTAGATTTCTATACCTTATGTGTAGTTTTATCTCCAGCATGGTGTCCTCTATAAGCTTCGGAGTGACACTTGCGTAGGATATGTTCATGTTCATGCTCAGGTACACAACGTCTAATAACACCATCTACTCCTTCTTTTTAAAGATGTGGGTCATCCCAAAAGTAATGCCACAAATTATAGAAGAACTTTTTCTTTTGCTGGTATGTGAAACTAGGTGGTATGAATTTGGCAACAATGTAATTAGTATAATCAGCATACCATGGAGCGGTATGAGAAGCATTTATGACATTTAATTGCTCATCAGGAAAGCTATCATCAATAGGTAGTGGGTCATCAAGCACATTTTCTAACCTAGACAAGTTGTCTGCAACGGGGTTCTTAGCTCCCTTTCTATCAACAATATGTAAATCAAATTCTTGTAGCAAGAGAACCCATCTAATAAGTCTAGGTTTAGCATCTTTCTTTTCCATAAGATATTTAATAGCAGCATGATCAGTGTGAATAGTTACTTTAGAATCAACAATATAAGGTCTGAACTTATCACAAGCAAATACAACTGCTAAGAATTCCTTTTCAGTAGTAGCATAATTAATTTGAGCATTGTCTAGGGTTTTACTAGCATATTGAATCATGTTTAATTTCTTATCAACTATTTGCCCTAGAACAGCACCTACAGCATAATCACTAGCATCACACATAATTTCAAAGGGTAAATTACAATCAGGTGGCTGAACAATAGGTGTAGAGATCAATGCTTTCTTAAGTATTTCAAATGCTTCTACACAATCATCATCAAAGACAAATGGTATATCTTTTTGTAATAAATTAGTCAGAGGCCGAGAGATTTTTGAGAAGTCCTTAATGAACCTCCTATAAAATCCGGCGTGACCAAGGAAAATTCTTATACCTTTGATGTCCTTGGGGCATGGCATCTTTTCAATAGCATCAACCTTGGCTTTATCAACTTTAATACCTCTTTCAGAAACTTTATGCCCCAAGACAATACCTTCATTAACCATAAAGTGGCACTTTTCCCAGTTCAATACAAGATTAGTTTCTTCACATCTCTGCAAAACTCGATCAAGGTTGCTCAAGCAATCATCAAAAGAAGATCCATAGACGGAGAAATCGTCCATGAAAACCTCACAAATCTTTTCACAAAAGTCAGAGAATATAGCCATCATGCATCTTTGAAAGGTATCAGGTGCATTACATAAACCAAAAGGCATACGTCTATAAGCAAAAGTACCAAAAGGGCAAGTAAAAGTAGTCTTTGATTGATCCTTGGCTGACACAGGTATTTGAGAGAAACCAGAATAATCATCTAGAAAGCAAAAATGTGTATGTTTGGATAATCTTTCTAGCATTTAATCGATAAAAGGTAAGGGGTAATGATCCTTTTTAGTGGCCTTATTTAATTTGTGTAAATCAATTACCATCCTATAACATGTAATAATTCTTTGAGGAATCAATTCATCTTTATCATTAGGAACGACAGTAATACCTCCCTTCTTAGGGACACAATGGACAGGACTTACCCATTGACTATCAGCAACGGGATTGATTATACCTACCTCAAGGAGCTTTAGTATTTCCTTTCTTACCACTTCTTTCATTTTAGGATTCAGCCGTCGTTGATGATCACGAACTGGTTTAGCATCTTCTTCCAAATTTATTTTATGTTGACATGGAGTGGGACTAATTCCCTTAAGATCATCAAGAGTATACCCAATAGCAGCACGGTGCTTCTTCAGAGTTTTCAATAATCTCTCTTCCTTATGCTCTGAAAGGTTAGCACTAATAATAATAGGATATATCCTTTTCTCATCAAGATAAGCATATTTAAGAGTATCAGGCAACGGTTTAAGCTCAAACACGGGATCACCCTTGGGTGGAGGAGGATCCCCTAGGATTTTAACAGGCAAATTGTGTTTCAGAATAGGTTCTTGTTTAAACAATACTTCATCTATTTCCCTTCTTTCATTCATAAACATATCATTTTCATGGTCTAGCAAATATTGTTCTAAAGGATCACTAGGAGGTACGGCAATGGAAGCAAGACCAACAATTTCATCCTTACTAGGTAATTCTTCTTCACGGTGTTGTCTACTAAATTTAAAGAAATTAAATTCGTGAGACATATCATCTAAACCGATAGTAACATCATCCTTTTTGCAATCTATCTTAGCATTAACAGTGTTTAAGAAGGGTCTACCAAATATAATGGGACAAAAGCTATCTTGTGGGGAACCAAGAATAAGAAAACCAGCAGGATATTTAGTTTTCCCACACAAGACTTCAACATCTCTAACAATTCCCATTGGTGAAATAGTATCTCTATTGGCAAGTTTAATTATGACATCAATATCTTCTAATTCAACAGGTGCAATATCATGCATAATTTCTCTATATAGATCAATAGGTATTGCACTAGCACTGGCACCCATATCACATAAGCCATTATAACAATGATCTCCTATTTTAACAGAAATAACAGGCATGCCTACCACAGGCCTATGTTTATCTTTAGCACAAGGTTTAGCAATTCTAGCAGTTTCATCACAGAAATAAATAACATGCCCATCAATATTATCGACCAAAAGATCTTTAACAATAGCAATATTAGATTCAACTTTAATTTGCTCAGAAGGTGTATAAGTTTTAATATTGATTTTATGAACCACAGTTGAAGCTTTAGCATGATCCTTTATCCTAACAGGTAAATGTGGTTTCTCAACATAAGAAGTAGGAACAATAGGATCGTTATAAGTGATAGTCTTTTCTTCAACTTTAATAGGTGCAGCTACTTTTACTTCTATGGGAGGATGATATTTAAACCACTTCTCCTTGGGGAGATCAACATAAGTAGCAAAAGATTCACAGAAAGAAGCTACTATCTCAGAGTCAAGTCCATATAAAGTGCTAAATTTACGGAAAACATCGGTATCCATAAAAGATTTAACACAATCAAACTTAGGTGTCATACCTGACTCCTTACCTTCGTTGAGGTCCCAATCTTCAGAGTTGCGTTTAATTATTTCCAATAAATCCCATTTGAATTCAATAGTCTTCATCATAAAAGATCCAACACAAGAAGTATCGAGCATGGTGCGATTGGTATCAGAAAGCCGAGCATATAAATTTTGAATAATCATCTCTCTTGAGAGCTCATGATTGGGGCATGAATATAACATTGATTTAAGCCTCCCCCAAGCTTGAGCGATGCTTTCTCCTTCGCGAGGCCAAAAATTATATATAGAATTGCGATCACGATGAACAAGATGCATAGGATAAAACTTCTGATGAAATTCCAATTTCAATCGTTTGTAGTTCCATGACCCCGTATCATCACATAGCCTATACCAAGTCAATGCATCTTCCTTCAAAGATAAAGGGAAGACCTTCTTCTTAACAACATCTCCGGGTACACCTGCAAGCTTAAATAATCCACAAACTTCATCAACATATATTAGGTGCTCATCAGGATGCATTGTTCCGTCTCCTGCAAAAGGATTAGCTAGCAGTTTTTCTAACATACCCGAAGGAATTTCAAAGCAGACATTTTCATTTTCATTTTCATTTTCAGTAGGTTGACGAGCAACTCTTTGCTCTACTGGTCGGGGTGAAGATACCCCGAACAAGCCCCTTAGAGGATTACCTTCATAGTAACAAGTGACAGTAAATTTCAGCACACTATATAAATTTTTCCTTACCAAATTCCACCTACCAAAGGCGCTTCACTCCCCAGCAACGGCGCCAGAAAAGAGTCTTGATGACCCACAAGTATAGGGGATCTATCATAGTCCTTTCGATAAGTAAGAGTGTCGAACCCAACGAGGAGCAGAAGGAAATGATAAGCGGTTTCCAGCAAGGTATTCTCTGCAAGTACTAAAATAAGTGGTAACAAATAGTTTTGTGATAGGATAATTTGTAACGAGCAACAAGTAACAAAAGTAAATAAAGTGCAGCAAGGTGGCCCAATCCTTTTTGTAGCAAAGGACAAGCCTGGACAAACTCTTATATAGAGAAAAGCGCTCCCGAGGACACATAGGAATATCGTCAAGCTAGTTTTCATCACGCTCATATGATTTGCGTTTGGTACTTTGCTAATTTGGTATGTGGTTGGACCGGTGCTTGGGTACTGCCCTTACTTGGACAAGCATCCCACTTATGATTAACCTATATTGCAAGCATCCGCAACTACAACAAAAGTATTAAGGTAAACCTAACCATAGCATGAAACATATGGATCCAAATCAGCCCCTTATGAAGCAACGCATAAACTAGGGTTTAAGCTTCTGTCACTGTAGCAACCCATCATCTACTTATTACTTCTCAATGCCTTCCTCTAGGCCCAAATAATGGTGAAGTGTTATGTAGTCGATGTTCACATAACACCACTAGAGGAGAGACAACATACATCTCATCAAAATATCGAACGAATACCAAATTCACATGACTACTAATAGCAAGACTTCTCCCATGTCCTCAGGAACAAACGTAACTACTCACAAAGCATATTCATGTTCATAATCAGAGGGGTATTAATATGCATATAGGATCTGAACATATGATCTTCCACCAAATAAACCAACTAGCATCAACTACAAGGAGTAATTAACACTACTAGCAACCTACTAGTACCAATCCCGGACTTGGAGACAAGAATTGGATACAAGAGATGAACTAGGGTTTTGAGAGGAGATGGTGCTGGTGAAGATGTTGATGGAGATTGCTGTTGGGGAACGCAGTAATTTCAAAAAAATTCCTACGCACACGCAAGATCATGGTGATGCATAGCAACGAGAGGGGAGAGTGTTGTCTACGTACCCACGCAGACCGACTGCGGAAGCGTTGACGCGACGTAGAGGAAGTAGTTGTACGTCTTCCCGATCCGACCGATCCAAGCACCGTTACTCCGGCACCTCCAAGTTCTTAGCACACGTACAGCTCGATGACAATCCCCGGGCTCCGATCCAGCAAAGCGTCGGGGAGGAGTTCCGTCAGCACGATGGCGTGGTGACGATCTTGATGTTCTACCGTCGCAGGGCTTCGCCTAAGCACCGCTACAATATGATCGAGGTGGAATATGGTGGCAGGGGGCACCGCACACGGCTAAGGAACGATCTCAAGGATCAACTTGTGTGTCTAGAGGTGCCCCCCTGCCCCAGTATATAAAGGATCCAAGGGGGAGGGGGTGGCCGGCCAGCAGGAGGGCGCAGGAGGAGTCCTACTCCTACCGGGAGTAGGACTCCCCCCAATCCTAGTTGGACTAGGATTCCCCGAGGGGGAAAGAGAGAGAGGGGGGCCGGCCACCTCTCCTAGTCCTAATAGGACTAGGGGAAAGGGGAGGCGCGCGGCCACCTTGGGCTGCCCCTTTCTCCTTTCCACTAAAGCCCATTAAGGCCCATATGGCTCCCGGGGGGTTCCGGTAACCTCCCGGTACTCCGGTAAAATCCCGATTTCACTCGGAACACTTCCGATGTCCAAATATAGGCTTCCAATATATCAATCTTTATGTCTCGACCATTTCGAGACTCCTCGTCATGTCCGTGATCATATCCGGGACTCCGAACTAACTTCGGTACATCAAAATGCATAAACTCATAATAACTGTCATTGTAACGTTAAGCGTGCGGACCCTACGGTTCGAGAACAATGCAGACATGACTGAGACACATCTCCGGTAAATAACCAATAGCGGGACCTGGATGCCCATATTGGCTCCTACATATTCTACGAAGATCTTTATCGGTCAGACCGCATAACAACATACGTTGTTCCCTTTGTCATCGGTATGTTACTTGCCCGAGATTCGATCGTCGGTATCCAATACCTAGTTCAATCTCGTTACCGGCAAGTCTCTTTACTCGTTCCGTAATACATCATCTCACAACTAACATATTAGTTGTAATGCTTGCAAGGCTTATGTGATGTGCATTACCGAGAGGGCCCAGAGATACCTCTCCGACAATCGAAGTGACAAATCCTAATCTTGAAATACGCCAACCCAACATCTACCTTTGGAGACACCTGTAGAGCTCCTTTATAATCACCCAGTTACGTTGTGACATTTGGTAGCACACAAAGTGTTCCTCCGGTAAACGGGAGTTGCATAATCTCATAGTCATAGGAACATGTATAAGTCATGAAGAAAGCAATAGCAACATACTAAACGATCGGGTGCTAAGCTAATGAAATGGGTCATGTCAATCAGATCATTCAACTAATGATGTGACCCCGTTAATCAAATAACAACACCTTGTTCATGGTTAGGAAACATAACCATCTTTGATTAACGAGCTAGTCAAGTAGAGGCATACTAGTGACACTAAGTTTGTCTATGTATTCACACATGTATTATGTTTCTGGTTAATACAATTCTAGCATGAATAGTAAACATTTATCATGATATAAGGAAATAAATAATAACTTTATTATTGCCTCTAGGGCATATTTCCTTCAATTGCCCTCTCCTGATGAGAGGAGCATTGGTGATGACGATGACGATGATTTCCCTCTCCCGGAGGGAAGTTTCCCCGGCAGAACAGCTCCGCCAGAGCCCTAGATTGGTTCCGCCGAGGTTCTACCTCATGACAGCGGAGTTTTGTCCGAGAAGATGGCTTATGATTTTTTCCTCATCGAAAGACTTCATATAGCAGAAGATGGTCATCGGAGGGCCACCAGGGGGCCACGAGGTAGGGGGCACGCCCAAGGGGGTAGGGCGCTCCCCCCACCCTTGTGGGCAGGGTGTGGCCCCCTGGTGAACTTCTTGCGCTCAGTATTTTTTATATATTCTGAAAATGTCTTCCGTGAAGTTTTAGGACTTTTGGAGCTGTGCAGAATAGGTCTCTAATATTTGCTCCTTTTCCAGTCTAGAATCCCAGCTGTCGGCATTCTCTCTCTTTATGTAAACCTTGTAAAATAAGAGAGAATAGTCATAAGTATTGTGACATAATGTGTAAAATCAGCCCATAATGCAATAAATATCGATATACAAACATGATGCAAAATGGACGTATCACATACTAATCAAGCAATTATGTCTTCTCAAAATAACATAGCCAAAGAAAGCTCATGCCTACAAAATCATATAGTTTGGCCATGCTCCATCTTCTTCACATAAAATGCTCTCATCATGCACAACCCCCATGACAAGCCAAGCAATTGTTTCATACTTTAGTATTCTCAAACTTTTTCAACTTTCACGCAATACATGAGCGCGAGCCATGTACATAGCACTATGGGTGGAATAGAATATGATGATGGAGGTTGTGTGGAGAAGACAAAAAGAGAGAATGTCTCACATTGACGCGGCTAATCAACGAGCTATGGAGATGCCCATCAATTGATGTCAATGCGAGGATTAGGGATTTCCATGCAATGGATGCACTAGATCTATAAATGTATTAAATCTAAACAAAAGAAACTAAGTGGGTGTGCATCCAACTTGCTTGCTCACGAAGAACTAGGGCGTTTGAGGAAGCCCATTGTTGGAATATACAAGCCAAGTTCTATAATGAAAAATTACCACTAGTATATGAAAGTGACAAAATAAGAGACTCTCTATCATGAAGATCATGGTGCTACTTTGAAGCACAAGTGTGGAAAAAGGATAGTAGCATTGTCCCTTCTCTCTTTTTCTCTCATTTTTTGGGCCTTCCCTTTTTTGGCCTTTCTCTTTTTTCCTCACATGGGACAATGCTCTAATAATGATGATCATCACACTTCTATTTATTTACAACTCAAGGATTACAACTCGATACTAAAAAAAATATGACTCTATATGAGTGCCTCCGGCGGTGTACCGGGATGGGCAATGAATCAAGAGTGACATGTATGAAAATTATGCATGGTGGCCTTGCCACAAATACGATGTCAACTACATGATCATGCAAGGCAATATGACAATGATGATGCGTGTCATAATAAACGGAACGGTGGAAAGTTGCATGGCAATATATCTCGGAATGGCTATGGAAATGCCATAATAGGTAGGTATGGTGGCTGTTTTGAGGAAGATATAAGGAGGCTTATGTGTGATAGAGCGTATCATATCACGGGGTTTGGATGCACCGTCGACGTTTGCATCAACTCTCGAGGTGAGAAAGGGCAATGCACGGTACTGAAGAGGCTAGCAATGATGGAAGGGGAGAGTGCGTATAATCCATGGACTCAACATTAGTCATAATGGACTCACATACTTATTGCAAAAATCTACAAGTCATCAAAACCTAGCACTACGGGCATGCTCCTAGGGGGATAGATTTGTAGGAAAAGACCATCGCTCGTCCCCGACAGCCACTCATAAGGAAGACAATCAAAGAACACCTCATGCTTCAAATTTGTCACACAACAGTTACCATACATGCATGAGATGGGACTTGCAAACTTCAACACAAGTATTTCTCAAATTCACAATTACTCAACTAGCATGACTCTAATATCACCATCTTCATATCTCAAAACAATCATCAAGTATCCAACTTCTCATAGTATTCAATGCACTCTATATGAAAGTTTTTATTATACCCATCTTGGATGCCTATCATATTAGGACTAATTTTATAGCCAAATCAAATTACCATGTTGTTCTAAAAGACTCTCAAAATAATATAAGTGAAGCATGAGAGATCAATAATTTCTATAAAATAAAACCACCGCCGTGCTCTAAAAGATATAAGTGAAGCACTAGAGCAAAATTATCTAGCTCAAAAGATATAAGTGAAACACATAGAGTATTCTAATAAATTCCGATTCATGTGTGTCTCTCCCAAAAGGTGTGTACAGCAAGGATGATTGTGGTAAACTAAAAAGCAAAGACTCAAATCATACAAGACGCTCCAAGCAAAACACATATCTTGTGGTGAATAAAAATATAGCCTCAAGTAAAGTTACCGATAGACGAAGACGAAAGAGGGGATGCCTTCCGGGGCATCCCCAAGCTTAGGCTTTTGGTTGTCCTTGAATTTTACCTTGGGGTTCCTTGGGCATCCCCAAGCTTAGGCTCTTTTCACTCCTTATTCCAAAATCCATCAAATTTTTACCCAAAAACTTGAAAACTTCACAACACAAAAACTTAAACAGAAAATCTCATGAGCTCCGTTAGTATAAGAAAACAAATCGCCACCTTAAGGTACTGTAATGAACTCATTATTTATTTATATTGGCATTAGACCTACTGTATTCCAACTTCTCTATGGTTCATACCCCTCGATACTAGCCATAGATTCATCAAAATAAGCAAACAACACACAAAAACAGAATCTGTAAAAAAACAGAACAGTTTGTAGTAATCTGTAGGTCTCGAATACTTCTGTAACTCCAAAAATTCTGAAAAATTAGGAAGTCCTAAATAATTTGTATATTGATCTACTACAGTTGGAATTGGTATTTTATCACTCTCTGGTTCAAAATAAAAATAATTCTCGTGAGTGCATACTTTCTGTTTTTTCAGCAAGATCAAACAACAATCACCCAAGAATATCCTAAAGGCTTTACTTGGCACAAACACTAATTAAAACATAAAACCACATCTAAACAGAGGCTAGATGAATTATTTATTACTAAACAGGAACAAAAATCAAGGAACAAAAATAAAATTGGGTTGCCTCCCAACAAGGGTTATCGTTTAACGCCCCTAGCTAGGCAAAGAGATTTCAATGATGCTCACATGAAAGACAAGAATTGAAGCACAAAGAGAGCATCATAAAACATATGACAAACACATCTAAGTCTAGCATACTTCCTATGCATAGGCATCTTATAGGCAAACAAATTATCAAGGCAAGCAAAAACTAGCATATGCAAGGAAGCGGAAAGAAACAATAGCAATCTCAACATAACGAGAGGTAATTTAGTAACATGAAAATTTCTACAACCATATTTTCCTATCTCATAATAATTACATGTAGGATCATAAGCAAATTCAATAATATAGCTATCACAAAACATATTCTTAACACGATCCACGTGTATGCAAAGTCGACACTCTTCCAAAATAGTGGGATTAACATTAACTAAAGTCATGATCTCTCCAAACCCATTATTATCAAAAACTTCATAAGATTGAACATTCTCCAAATATGTGGGATCTAACGTTGACACTCTTCCAAACCCACTTTCAATATTATTGCAAACATTATTATGAATCTCATATTCATCGTGGGGCTTAAATAAATTTTCAAAATCATAAGAAGAATCACCCCAATCATGATCATTGCAACAAATAGTAGTCATAGCAAAACTAGCATCCCCAAGCTTGAGGTTTTGCATATCATTAACACAATTGTCATTAAGAGAATTTATAATAACATCATTACAATCATGCTTTTCATCGAAGGAACTATCAAGTATGGGTGCAATAGCAACGATCTCATGTTTAACATAAGAAACTATAGCAAACTCATCTTCATAAATATTGGCATCATGGCCACAAGAATAGCAAGCATCATGTTCATCAAGGGATATTTCAATCAAATCATCGGAATCATAATTATCTATATATTCATGCATATCATTATTTTCATCCCCGGCAACGGCGCCAGAAATCCTTCTTGCTACCTCTTGAGAATGTGTTAGTTTTCCCTTGAAGAGGAAAGGGTGATGCAGCAAAGTAGTGTAAGTATTTCCCTCAGTTTTTGAGAATCAAGGTATCAATCCAGTAGGAGAAGGTACAATTACCTCATCAAGTTCTACTTTCCTCCCACTCACTTCTTTCGAAAGAAACTCCTTCTCTATAAAGGATCCATTCTTAGCAACAAATATCTTGCCTTCGGATCTGTGATAGAAGGTGTACCCAACAGTCTCCTTTGGGTAACCTATGAAGACACATTTCTCTGATTTGGGTTTGAGCTTACCATGTTGAAGCTTTTTTCACATAAGCATCGCAGCCCAAACTTTAAGAAACGACAACTTGGGTTTCTTGCCAAACCACAATTCATATGGTATCGTCTCAACGGATTTCGATCATGCTCTATTTAACGTGAATGCAGCCGTCTCTAAAGCATAACCCCAAAATGATAGCGGTAAATCAGTAAGAGACATCATAGATCGCACCGTATCTAATAAAGTGCGGCTACGACGTTCGGACACAGCATTACGCTGTGGTGTTCCAGGTGGCATGAGTTGCGAAACTATTCCGTATTGTTTTAAATGAAGACCAAACTCATAACTCAAATATTCACCTCCACGATCAGATCGTAGAAACTTAATTTTCTTGTTACAATGATTTTCCACTTCACTCTGAAATCATTTGAACATTTCAAATGTTTCAGACTTATGTTTCATCAAGTAGATATACTCATATCTGCTCAAATCATCTGTGAAGGTCAGAAAATAACGATACCCGCTACGAGCATCAACACTGATCGGACCGCATACATCAGTATGTGATACCTCTTGAGCATGTGTTGGTTTTCCCTTGAAGAGGAAAGGGTGATGCAACAAAGTAGCATAAGTATTTCCCTCAGTTTTTGAGAACCAAGGTATCAATCCAGCAGGAGACTACATGCAAGTCGCCTAGTACCTGCACAAAAAATCAAGAACCTTGCAACCAACACGATAAAGGGGTTGTCAATATTTTCACGGGCACTTGCAAAAGTGAGATCTGATAAAGATAATAAGATAAATATTTTTGGTATTTTTGTTGTATAGATTGGAAAATAAAGATTGCAAAATAAATAGTAAACTAGAATTATAGATCGGAAACTTATATGATGTAAAGTAGACCCAGGGGCCATAGGTTTCACTAGTGGCTTCTCTCATGATAGCATATATTACAGTGGGTGAACAAATTACTGCCAAGCAATTGATAGAAAAGTGCATAGTTATGAGAATATCTGGGCATCATCATGAACATAGGTATCACGTCCATGTCAAGTAGACTGAGATGATTATGCATCTACTACTATTACTCCACACATCGAACGCTATCCAACATGCATCTAGAGTATTAAATTCATAAGAACAGAGTAACACATTAGGCAAGATGACATGATGTAGAGGGATAAACTCAAGCAATATGATATAAACCCCATCTTTTTATCCTCGATGGCAACAATACAATACATGTCGGTTCCCTTTCTATCACTGGGATTGAGTACCACAAGATTGAACCCAAAGCTAAGCACTTCTCCCATTGCAAGAAAGATCAATCTAGTAGGCCAAACTAAACCGATAATTCGAAGAGACTTGCAAAGATATCAAATCATGCATATAAGAATTCAAAGAAGAACCAAATATTGTTCATAGATAATCTTAATTATAAACCCACAATTCATCGGATCTCGGAAAACACACCGCAAATACATCGAATAGATCTCCAAGAACATCGAGGAGAACTTTGTATTGAGAACCAAAGAGAGAGAAGAAGCCATCTACCTAATAACTATGGACCCAAAGGTCTGTTGTAAACTACTCACACATCATCGGAGAGGCTATGGTGTTGATGTAGAAGCCCTCCGTGATTGATTCCCCCTCCGGCAGATCACCGGAAAAGGCCCCAAGATGGGATCTCACGGGTACAGAAGGTTGCAGTGGTGGAAACGTGGTTTCGTGGTTCCTCTGGATGTTTTCAGGGTATAAGAGTATATATATATATATACATATATATATATATATATATATATAGGCGAAAGAAGTAGGTCGGTGGAGCTACGAGGGGCCTGAGGGAGTCCTGGACTAAGGGGTCCTTGGGCGTCCAGCCTGTTATCCATGGGTCGGACTGATGGGCTATGAAGACATGAAGGCCGAAGACTGTACCTGTGTCCGGATTGGACTCTCCTTGGCGTGGAAGGCAAGCTTGGCGACCGACTATGAAGATTCCTTCTTATGTAACCGACTCTATGTAACCCTAGACCCCCCCCCCCCGGTGTCTATATAAACCGGAGGGGTTAGTCCGGAAAGGATATACTCATGACCATAGTCATACAGGCTAGGCTTCTAGGGTTTATCCATTACGATCTCGTGGTAGATCAACTCTTGTGATACTCATATTCATCAAGATCAATCAAGCAGGTAGTAGGGTATTACCTCCATAGAGAGGGCCCAAACCTGGGCAAACATTGTGTCCCCTGTCTCCTATTACCATCGATCCTAGACGCACAGTTTGGGATCCCCTACCCGAGATCCGCCGGTTTTGACACCAACATCGGTGCTTTCATTGAGAGTTCCATTGTATCATCGATGAAAGGCTCGATGACTCGCCTTGTCCTTAAAGACAACATCATCTCCGGGGGAGCTCTGGCCCCAGGCCAAACCCTCTGGCTGGGCGGCTTTACTATGATCGCCCGTTCGGCCGTTGAGCCGACGATGACCTCTCGGTCCATCGAAAACCCCCTTCGCATCAACTCCGAGCAATCCAAGCAGATGGATCCGACAGAGTTTTCGTCTTTGAACAGACTCCTAGATCGCATCGCCGCTTTGGGAATAGCCACAGACTACGATCGGATCGGGCCTAAAACCGATCAAGGAGAAATCGAGACCCTACCGGTCACCCACCAGATTGCGGTAGTCGTGGAGCAGGACGGCGAGTCTTCTTCTATACCGAAGACGGACTATGTTCGGATCGCCGATCAGGAAGAGCCGGATACTCACCCGCAAAAGGATATGACTAGCCATCCGAACATAGCATCGGACGGCGGTCCTAAACAATCAGAAGATATTCCGGAACCCAGACTATTAAGCCCGGAAGGTTGTCAGACTCCGGATAATCGGTCAGGTCGGGGTTCGGATTTAATTCCACCCACCCACCCGGACATAGACGCTCTCATGGGCATAAAACAGCAGCCTCAGGAAACGGTCCACCACTTCTGGGCCAGATTCCTCCTTGTTAAAGACAAGGTAAAAGATTGCCGTGATGAGGACGCAATATCAGCATTCTGCAACAATTGCACGGACGAAGGAATCCTCAACGCCATCAATCGCCACCGCATACTGAAATTCGCTGACTTAGCAACCATTGTACAAAAGTACAGCGCGATGGAGAGCACCTGGAAAACTCAGGCAGCTCACTGGGAACCGTCAGTCCCAACTCAGCTCTCCCTACGGGCGAAAAGGGCGCACCCTCGCGACACGCCCAGTCCAACAGTCAAGAAACACAAAACCGATATGCAGCACAGCACCGTTCTGATGGGGTGGCTCGATGGCCCATAAAAAATACATACAACACCAGATACCGTGGCAACCCACAACCTTAGAGCATGTTGGATACTACGACAGGTAGCCAAGAGCGGCGAGGACATCCTTATCAAGGACGACCCAGAATGACATCCCCCAGAGGACGATAACTCAAGAGCATTGACGGTCTTTGAGTCATTCGCTTCAAACAACAAGCGCAAAAGGGCGCTTCACGAGCTCACCAAAGTCTACCAAATTGCTGAAATAATCCCCTGGAACGACACAACTATAACATTCAACGCCGGTGACGAACCAAAGTACAGAACAGTACGAGCGCCAGCCGCGTTAGTCCTTAGTCCCATTGTGGACGGGTTTCGACTTACCAAGGTCCTCATGGACGGCGGCAGCGGACTAAACCTCATTTATGAGGAAACACTCCATAAAATGGAAATAGTCAAGAGTTGATCAAGCAAAGTAACACAACCTTCCGAGGAATTATTCCTATTCAGGAGGCGCTATGCGCGGGCGAAATCACACTTGACATAGTATTCGGCACGCCGGAGAACTATCGGTCTGAAGAAATAACTTTCCAAGTGGCCCCTTTCAGCAGCGGATATCACGCCCTATTGGGGTGGGATGCTTTTACACGCTTTCAGGCCATACCCCATTACAGGTATATGAATCTCAAAATGCCCGGACCAAACGGTATAATCACTCTCGTCAGTGATCCGGAGATAGCACTCCGCGTTGAAAAGAAAACCGCATCCCTGGCCCTGGAGGCGCTATCCGAAGCCCTCCCGGCCGAAGAATTAACCGCACTACGCTCCACGGTGGACAGGGACAACATGATCCTCGACAAACGCCCTAAATCCACATCCTTCAAACCAGCAGAAGAAATAGTCAAATTCCAGGTCCACCCAACGGACCCCAAGAAGACAGCATCTATCGGAGCTCAACTGAACCCAACAGTTGACACCGCACTACGAGAATTCCTGCGTGAAAACTGGGACATATTCGCCTGGCACCCTTCAGATATGCCAGGGATCCCACGCGAGCTGGCCGAACATAGCCTCAATATATTAAAGGGGTCTAAACCGGTTAAGCAAACACTGCAGCGCTTTTCCGAACCCAAGCGACAAGCCATGGGGGAGGAGCTGACCAAACTCATCGAGGCCGAATTCATTAGAGAAATCAAACATCCGGACTGGCTGGCAAACCTGGTGATGGTACCAAAGAAGGACAAATCCAGGCGCCTGTGTGTCAATTTCAAAGACCTCAACAAGGCTTGCCCTAAGGATCCCTTCCCCCCTCCTCCGCATTGATCAAATCATTGATGCCACCGCAGGACACGACTCACTGTGTTTCCTTGATGCATATTCTGAATACCATCAAATCAAAATGAAGGAGTCCGATCAAGCCGCAACAGCATTTATCACCCCATATGGGCCATTCTGCTTCAACACCATGCCTTTTGGGCTCAAGAATGTCGGCGCCACATACCAACGCGTGATTCAAACATGCCTGGAGAAACAGATCGGCAAAACGGTAGAAGCTTACATCGATGACGTCGTCATCAAAACTAGGCACGTCGAAACACTAATAGACCACTTACGTCTTACATTAGACAACCTCTGGGCGTATGACATTAAGCTCAACCCAGAAAAGTGTGTCTTCGGCATCCCCGCTGGAAAACTGCTGGGCTTCATCGTCTGCAATAGAGGAATCAAAGCAAATCTAGCTAAAATCCAAGCTCTGTCACCGTTGGCTACACCAACAGACCTCAAACAGGTCCAAAAGCTAGCTGGATGCGTAGCAGCGCTAAGCCGCTTTATCTCAAATTAGGAGAAAAGGCACTACCACTCTATTGCCTCTTACGACGCACTGATAACTTTGAATGGACAGACGCGGCGACGGCCGGACTGGAGGAAATAAAGTCCCTCCTAGCAAGCAACCCAATCCTGGCCGGACCAAACACTAGCGAGCCCATGTTGTTATACATATCGGCAATGCATTAGGTGGTGAGTGCCGTGCTCGTCGTCGAACGAGAACAGGACAGACACAAATTTCCGCTCCAAAAACTAGTATACTACGTATCAACTGTCCTCATACCATGCAAATCCCGGTACCCCACTACCAAAAGATAGCATATGCGGTCTTCATAGCATCCCGCAAGTTACGACACTACTTCCAGGAGTGTTCCATCACGGTGGCTTCGGAGGTCCCACTCAATGACATAATAAACAACCGCGACGCCACGGGACGGATCGCTAAATGGGCCATAGAGCTACTTCCATTCGACATAACATACAAGACACGATGAGCCATCAAATCCCAAGTACTGGCCGACTTCATCACCTAATGGACAGAGGCCGAACTCCCTAAAGAATACGGCACATATTCCAATTGGGTTATGTATTTTGATGGCTCCAAAATGTTGGCAGGGCTGGGAGCAGGAGTCGTGTTAACATCCCCCGCTGGAGACGTCGTCCAGTATGTACTCCAGATATTATACACAAACTCTAACAACACAGACGAATACGAGGCCCTACTACATGGTCTTCGGATGGCCGTATCCATGGGCATACAACGCCTGGAGGTGCGCGGGGACTCGAACCTCGCCATATCTTAAATAAACAGCGACTTTGACGCTAAAGATCCGAAGATGGCAGCTTATCGTAATGCCATATTAAAAATATCGGCTCGGTTCGAGGGGCTTGAATTTCATCACGTCGCCCGAGAAAGTAACCAAGTGGCAGACGTCATTGCTCGCATCGGCGCTAAGCGCGACCCCGTCCCACCCAACATCTTCTTGGAAAGGCTTTTCAAGCCATCTGTGGTGTGGCAAGGGGAGGGCGACAACAATAGCCCAGATCCGAATACAACTCCAAATCCCGAACACACCGATAGTATCGGGGGCTCAGCCACCGAAGTAACACCGTCGGCCCATCTCATTATGGAAGTAATTGCTCCATGGACCGAACCTTTCTTGGCCTACATTAATAGGAAGGAGCTCCCCGAAGACCAGAATGAGGCTCACCGCATTCTCCAGCGCTCAAAGGCCTACAAGGTTCACGATGGAGAGCTCTACAAAAAAAGTACCACCGGAGTACTTCAAAGATGTATCTCCGCAGAAGAGGGGCGGCAGCTTCTAGCAGAAATTCATGCCAGTCTCGGTGGACACCACGCCGCAGCTTGGGATCTTATTAGTAAGGCCTTCCGTACTGGGTTTTATTAGCCGACAGCCCGAGCAGACGCACAGGACCTCGTCCAACGCTGCGTCGGATGCCAACTCTTCGCCAATCAAAGCCACATGCCCCCAACTACCTTACAGACTATCCCCATCACTTGGCCTTTCGCGGTCTGGGGACTGGATATGGTTGGACCCGGGAAGCCATAAGAAAAAATACCTGCTGGTTATGGTGGACAAATTCACTAAGTGGATAGAGGCTAAACCGGTCAAAACGGCTGAGTCCGGCCTGGTGATAGACTTCATATTCGGTGTTGTGCACCATTATGGTGTCCCACACAGCATCATCACCGACAACGGCTCTAATTTCACAGCCGACGAGGTAAAAACCTGGTGTACTAATCTGGGTATTAAACTCGATTACGCCTCCGTATACCACCCACAAACCAATGGTCAAGTAGAACGAGCCAACAGTCTTATTATGAGCGGCATTAAGCCCAGACTAGTGCGGTCTTTGAAAGAATCAGACAAGCACTGGGTTGAGGAGCTCGACTCCCTACTCTGGGGGATGCGGACCACGCCCAACCGTACTACCGGATACACACCTTTCTTCATGGTGTATGGCGCAGAGGTCGTATTGCCCTGCGATATTATTCACGACTCACCTCGAGTGCGTATGTACGAAGAGAGAGAAGCCGAGCTTGATCGGCAGGACAGCCTAGATGCCCTGGAGGAGGAACGCGATGTCGCAAAAGCCCGTTCAGCATTTTACCAACAGTAGGCTCGAAGATACCAAAGCAGAGAAGTACGGGCCAAGACTCACAACGTTGGCGACCTCGTTCTGCGTCTGTCGGAGAAGAAAAAGGACAAACTCAATCCCAAATGGGAGGGTCCCTTCATAATTGACGAAGTTCTCACCGAAGGTGCATACCGTCTTTGCGATGCATCAGACAATCGCCTCGAGCAGAACCCCTGGAACGCGGCCAGACTCTGAAGATTCTATGCCCAGCGCCAAACCCCTTGTTCGTCTCCTCCTCCCCTGTAGTTTCCATTATTTTTTCTCTCTTTTCCGATTACTTTCTTCTTTCTCGCTTTAACGCTTTGGTACGGCTAGAACGCACACCATTGACACATACATCTCTAAATATGTACGTCACTTTCACCTGGGGGCTTCTTGGACAGAGGTTCTGGTCATTCCTTGAGCATTAAGCTCCTCACATATGAGTTTTTCCATATGTACCTTTTCTTTGTCACTATATGCATCGATATGACTTAAGTTTTGGCCAAGCTGGGTTGCCTGGCTCCTGTGCTTATGCCCTACGTTCCCGTTAGTTTGGCTAGGGCATAAAGGGAGCACCTCTACGATTGTTACTGTCGGGTCATCCGGATGTGTACCTCAGACTGGGTGAAGCCGAAAGCTAGTGTTCTTAAGGGAATATTCGGTCGGTGAATTAAAGATGTTTTTTAAACTCACTCCATTGTGCACCCCTAGAAGTTATACAAACTGTGGTGCTCACATCGCAATTCATACATGCACATTAAATGCATGCACACCCAGGGAAAGGAACCCTTAACGGAACTATTCTCTCTGGAAGATGTTTCTTACGATATTAATGTAATATAACATAGCTAGCCGGATACAACTTGTCTGTTCAAGCAACTATGACCCCTACGCCTAGTTTTCCAGGCATACCCCGGCCTATTCTGATGGTATTCGGAAACACTCCACACCTTCGGGTCCGGAGGTTGAAGCGAAAAGGTCTGCCATGACAAATGATATACAATTCAGCTAGAGTTCTACACAATGAGGAAAGTACACAATCACTTGGACTCGAACACTTCCTCCTCTAGACCTTCCAACAGGCAGTCTAACTTATAATCCTATTGGGAATATTTGGCGGCCACCTCTACTTGGTCATAGACTAAACTAACGGGAATTTCTTCCCCATTTGACCCTAACGGTCCAACCCGAGCCATGTGATTTGGATCCAGCTTGTTATATCGCGTTTTCACCATGGCCCAGGCCTCTCGCGCGCCCTCTCGGCAAGCCGATATCTTTCGTAGTCGGATACGCCTCCGCGCTCCCTTGAACAGCTCTACAAGCTCCTCCATACTTCCTGGAGGGGAGGCGGAGGGCCATAAGGCCTTGGCAACACTCTGCATAGCCAGCCGGGCATGTTCATGCACTTGCGACAGTCTTTGCAGTAGATCACTCGATGATCCGGACACCTCCTCTTCAGGACGGCATGTCAATATACCTGCAAATATGACTATATCAGTCCCATTTATCTCTGAACTACTATAAAAATAGTTCGGACACATACTGAATATGCCGCCCCGCAACTTCTTGCTCTCCTTCACGGAATCGGCTAGCTGGGCTCGAACATCTTTCAATTCTTCACCCAATGTAGTGTTGGAATCCTGTAGCTTGTTTTTCTCGTCTCTGACGCGGGTCAGCACACGCTCGCCTGCGGCGTGTTGCCTTTTCGCCTATTTTTCTCCCTCTTGGGCGATCCTCAACTTCTCTTCAAGTTGGTCAGACGACCCTATTATGCGACCAGCAGCAGAATTAGCACAGTTGGTATATAATTATTGTTCCTCGGTGGAGCGGAACAGTACCAGAAGACGACTTCTTAACGTTTTCCAGTTCGGTGGTAGCAGCATTTAGCTGCGCCCGACACTGCTCCAGCTCCTGGGCTAGCAAGCAATTCTTCTCTATAAGGACCTGGTCGTACAACGCTCCTTAAATCAGTTGTGCCAACTGCTTTCAGTCTCGGGGGCTACGGGCATATGGTTATCCTTTTTTGACAAAGAAAACTTACCTGCACATCTGTCAGATATTGCTTCGTGGCTCTTCTAAGCCCATCTCGAGTAGCTTGGATGTACGCGTCGCCCGAGCTAAAGGCATTAAAAGCCTCCTTCGAGAACCTGGGGTCTCGCAAGACAGCCCTGCAGCGCCGATGGTTCATGGCACTCTCTACCTCCGAGTTGGTGACGAACATATTTTCCGAACCCTCGGCCAAAGGGCAGTCCGGCGTTGTTCCTGCACCAACCCCAGTCTCCCCGATTGGATCTAAATCCCGATTGTTGGGAACACCACCGACCGGGTCCCAGGACACAGTTCGGTGAACCTTCTTCCTGTAACCAAACAAACACATGAGTCACAGTTAGATGCGACTGCTGAAAAGTATGTTTATCCATACCTCCTCGATGAAGGCCTGGCTGTCTCTTCACCCGCCTTCCTCTTCGAAGGCTTGCCCGGCGCGGGAGCCGATCTCTTTGAAATCGCCGAGCGTCTCCCCTGTGAAGCACGATATAGTGCGGTGGGTGAGGCAGAATAAGAGCACTCTTTTAGAGAGGGTGTTTCTTAATTGTTTACACGTGAAGCAGGAAGAAGGCCAGGGTAGTCGGCGGTGATGGCCACTTCTGTGCCGTCATAGCTTGTCTGGTAAAACACTCCCTCCGCAAGCACCACGAATATATCCGGATCCTCTTCAAACCCAGGATCTAGCTCCCGGTTGTGGATCTCCGGCTGTGGGGCAGGACTATGAAGTCCTTCGATGACCTTCCGCCAGTGCTGTCATAACAAACAGACTTGAAATTTATCAAAAGTAATCCGGAAGTGGAATGAGTAGAATAGAGGGGTTGAGGCATACCGAACTGGGAGGATCATACAGAGAATACCCATTTCTGCGCTTAATGCGGAGAAACTCCTCTTCCTCCCCTTTAAACAGCTCGGCCAATATTTTGGCCAGAGCGGCGGGGGTATCCGGACCCTTCCGGCCATAGCGGGATGCGTCATCCTCTCCATTGTAGTGCCACATGGGCAGCCCTCTGTATTGTAGCGGCTGAACCCCACGCACTATGGAGATCGCCATTACCTCGATTATTGTGAGTCCGTACTGAGCGAGCATCTTTATCTTGCTCATAAGCTGGCGAACTTCCGCACTGTCATCCTCTTCAAGACTTCGGGGACGCCAACTGTGGCATTTCTTCAGCGGAACGCTCGTAAATTCAGGAAGACCCTTTCGAACTGGGTTAGGAAGCGCGACGTCCTTGATATAGAACCATTCGGAAGGCCATTCTTCGGGTGCCTTCCTTGGTGTGCCGGACAGATATCCGGTATCGGCGATATGCCATACTTCGGCTCCGCCCACTTCAAATATTGGCCCCTCATGATTACGTGGGACAAGACAGAACAACTTCCTCCACAGCTCGAAATGAGCCTCGATACCCAGGAATAATTCGCATAAGGCGACGTAACCCGCAATGTGCAGAATGGAGGCAGGGGTGAAGTTGTGCAGCTGGAGGCCATAGTATTCCAGAAACCCTCGGAGGAACGGATGAATGGGAAATCCAACGCCCCTTAGCAGGTAGGGGACGAAACATACTCGCTCTACCCCGGATGGATTGGGAAAGTCCTCTGCCTGAGTCTCACCATTGAAGGAATCTAGCCCCGCTCGAACAGGAACTAGATC
>NC_057806.1:423676105-423695851 GCF_018294505.1 Triticum aestivum | reverse complement strand
CTCTCCCACTCACCTTTCTCTGGGCCGGAACGCGTGGAGGAGCTGGGGGTGCTAGCCATACTGGAATGGTTTCTCCTAAGCAGTTTCCGGGGATTTCCTCTGCGTGGTGCCGAATGGATCTAGGATCCAAATCTATTTAATAGGCGCTCTTCCTTGCATGTATGGGGTGTTTTCTGCAAAGATACCCTGACCTTCCACCTTTGCTCGACACGTGGAAGGCGAAGTTATTCAACGCACAGAAGCCGAGGGAAGTGACATTGAACCGATGGCCGAATACATCACTTGGAGATCATTAAAGGAGGAACCCGCCTTGCAATGCTGACGAGAATTTGTGTGTCGAACACCTCGCTATTGAAGACTGGTTCAGGGGCTACTAAGGGAGTCCTGGACTAAGGGGTCCTCGGGCGTCCGGCATGTTATCCATGGGCCGGACTGATGGGCCGTGAAGACATGAAGGCCAAAGACTGTACCTGTGTCTGGATTGGACTCTCCTTGGCGTGGAAGGCAAGCTTGGCGACTGACTATGAAGATTCCTTCTTATGTAACCGACTCTATGTAACCCTAGATTCCCCCTCCCCCCGATGTCTATATAAACCGGAGGGGTTAGTCCGGAAAGGATATACTCATGACCATAGTCATACAGGCTAGGCTTCTAGGGTTTAGCCATTACGATCTCGTGGTAGATCAACTCTTGTGATACTCATATTCATCAAGATCAATCAAGCAGGAAGTAGGGTATTACCTCCATAGAGAGGGCCCGAACCTGGGTAAACATCGTGTCCCCCGTCTCCTATTACCATCGATCCTAGACGCACAGTTCGGAACCCCCTACCCGAGATCCGCCGGTTTTGACACCGACGGGGCCCACGAGGGTGGGGGGCACGCCTACCCCCCTGGGCATGCCCTCATGCCTCGTGGCCGCCTCGTTGCGTCTCTGAATTCCACTCCAAGTCTCCCAGATTGCGTTTGTTCCAGGAAAGATCCTCGCGAAGGTTTAGTTCCGTTTGATATTCCTTTTCTACGAAACACTGAAATAGGCAAAAAAATAGCAACTGGCACTGGGCCTCCGGTAAATAGGTTAGTCCCAAAAAATAATATAAAATAGCATATTAAAGCCCATTAAACATCGAAAACATATAATATAATAGCATGGAACAATAAAAAATTATAGATACATTGGAGACGTATCAGTATGTATTATTTCCAATAAGTCTGTTGCTCACTCCATTGTTTCGGAGAACGGAGTCTTAGTCATCTTGCCCATGAGGCATGGTTCGCAAGCATCAAGTGATTCCAAAAGCCCATCAGCATGGAGTTTCTTCATGTGTTTTACACCAATATGACCTAAAACGGCAGTGCCACAAATAAGTTGCACTATCATTATTAAATTTATATCTTTTGGCTTCAATACTATGAATATGTGTATCACTACTATCGAGATTCAATAAAAATAGACCACTCATTAAGGGTGCATGACCATAAAAGATATTACTCATATAAATAGAACAACCATTATTATCTGATTTAAATGAATAACCGTCTCGCATCAAACATGATCCAGATATAATGTTCTTGCTTAACGCTGGCACCAAATAACAATTATTAAGGTCTAAAACTAATCCCGAAGGTAGATGTAGAGGTAGCGTGCCGACCGCGATCACATCGACTTTGGAACCATTTCCCACGCGCATCGTCACCTCGTCCTTAGCCAATCTTCGCTTAATCCGTAGCCCTTGTTTTGAGTTGCAAATATGAGCAATAGAACCAATATCAAGTACTCAGGCGCTACTGCAAGCATTAGTAAGGTACACATCAATAACATGTATATCAAATATACCTTTCACTTTGCCATCCTTCTTATCCGCCAAATACTTGGGGCAGTTCCGCTTCCAGTGACCAGTCCCTTTCTAGTAGAAGCACTCAGTCTCAGGCTTAGGTCCAGACTTGGGCTTCTTCACTTGAGCAGCAACTTGCTTGCCGTTTTTCTTGAAGTTCCCCTTCTTCCCTTTGCCCTTCTTCTTGAAACTAGTGGTCTTGTTGACCATCAACACTTGATGCTCCTTCTTGATTTCTACCTCCGCAGCCTTTAGCATTGCAAGGGCTTGTGAATTGTCTTATCCATCCCTTGCATATTATAGTTCATCATGAAGCTTTTGTAGCTTCGTGGCAGTGATTGAAGAACTCTGTCAGTGACACTATCATCAGGAAGATTAACTCCCAGTTGAGTCAAGTGGTTGTGGTACCCAGACATTCTGAGTATATGTTCACTGACAGAACTATTCTCCTCCATCTTGCAACTATAGAACTTATTGGAGACTTCATATCTCTCAATTAGGGCATTTGCTTGAAATATTAACTTCAACTCCCGGAACATCTCATATGCTCCATGACGTTTAAAACATCGTTGAAGTCCTGATTCTAAGCCGTAAAGCATGGCACACTGAACTATCGAGTAGTCATCAGCTTTGCTCTGCCGGACGTTCATAACATATGGTGTTGCTCCTGCAGCGGGCTTTGCACCTACCGGTGCTTCCAGGTCGTAATTCTTCTGTGTAGCAATGAGGATAATCCTCAAGTTACAGACCCAGTTCGTGTAGTTGCTACCATCATCTTTCAACTTAGCTTTCTCTAGGAACGCATTAAAATTCAAAGGAACAGTAGCACGGGCCATTTATCTACAACAACATAGACATGCAAAATAGTGTCAGGTACTAACTTCATGATAAATTAAAGTTCAATTAATAATATTACTTAAGAACTCCCACTTAGATAGACATCTCTCTAGTCATCTAAATGATCACGTGATCCATATCAACTAAACCATGTCCGATCATCACGTGAGATGGAGAAGTTTTCAATGGTGAACATCACTACGTTGATAATATCTACTATATGATTCACGCTCGACCTTTCGGTCTCAGTGTTCCGAGGCCATATCTTCATATGCTAGGCTCGTCAAGTTTAACCTGAGTATTTTGTGTGTGCAAAACTGGCTTGCACTCGTTGTATGTGAATGTAGAACTTATCACACCCGATCATCGCGCGGTGTCTCGGCACGACGAACTGTAGCAATGGTGCATACTCAGGGAGAACACTTATACCTTGAAATTTAGTGAGAGATCATCTTATAATGCTACCGCCATACTAAGAAAAATAAGATGCATAAAGGATAAACATCACATGCAATCAAAATAAGTGATATGTTATGGCCATCATCATTTTGTGCCTTTGATCTCCATCTCCAAAGCACCGTCATGATCATCATCGTCACCGGCTTGACACCTTGATCTCCATCATAGCATCGTTGTCGTCTCGCCAACTATTGCTTCTACGACTATTGCTACCGCTTAGTGATAAAGTAAAGCAATTACATGGCAATTGCATTTCATACAATAAAGCGACAACCATATGGCTCCTGCCAGTTGTCGATAACTGTTATAAAACATGATCATCTCATACAACAATTTATATCACCACGTCTTGACCATATCAAATCACAACATGCCCTGCAAAAACAAGTTAGACGTCCTCTCCTTTGTTGTTGCAAGTTTTACGTGGCTGCTACGGGCTCCTAGCAAGAACCGTTCTTACCTACGCATCAAAACCACAACAGTTTTTCGTCAGGTGTGCTATTTTAACCTTCAACAAGGATCGGGCGTAGTCAAACTCGATTCAACTAAAGCTAGAGAAACAGACACCCACTAGCCACCTGTGTGCGAAGCACGTCGGTAGAACCAGTCTCATGAACGCGGTCATGTAATGTCGGTCTGGGCCGTTCATCCAACAATACCGCCGAATCAAAGTAAGGCATTGCTGGTAAGCAGTATGACTATTATCGCCCATAACTGTTTGTGTTCTACTCGTGCATATAACATCTACACATAGACCTGGCTCGGATGCCACTGTTGGGGAACGCAGTATTTCAAAAAATTTACCTACGATCACGCAAGATCTATCTAGGAGATGCATAGCAACGAGAGGGGAGAGTGTGTCTACATAGCCTCGTAGATCGAAAGCGGAAGCGTTTAGTAACACGGTTGATGTAGTCGAACGTCTTTGCAATCCAACCGATCCAAGTACCGAACCCACGGCACCTCCGCGATCAGCACACGTTCAGCTCGATGACGTCCCTTGAACTCTTGATCCAGTTGAGGCCGAGGGAGACTTCAGTCGGCATGATGGCGTGGTGACAATGATGATGAAGTTACCGACGCAGGGCTTCGCCTAAGCACTACAACGATATGACCGAGGTGTGTAACTCTGGAGGGGGGCACCGCACACGGCTAAAAGATCAACTTGTGTGTCTTTGGGGTGCCCCCTCCCCACGTATATAAAGGTGGAGGAGAGGAGGACGGCCCTAGGATGGGGCGCACCATGGGGGAGTCCTACTTGGGCTCCTAGTCCAAGTAGGATTCGGTCCCCCCCTTTTCCTAGTCCAAGTAGGAGAAGAAGGGAAAGAGGAGAGAAGAGAAGGAAGGAGGAGGGCGCCGCCCCCTCCCCTTGTCCAATTCGGACTGGGCAAGGGGGGGGCCACCTCTGGCCGGCCCTCTCTCTTCTCCACTAAGGCCCATTGTGGCCCATTAATCCCCCGGGAGGGTCCGGTAACCCCCCCAGTACTCCGGAAAATGTCTGAACCTATCTGAAACCATTCTGGTGTCCAAACATAACCTTCCAATATATCAATCTTTATGTCTCGACCATTTCGAGACTCCTCGTCATGTCCATGATCTCATCCGGGACTCCGAACAAACTTCGGTTCATCAAAAGACGAAACTCATAATACAAATCGTCATCGAATGTTAAGTGTGCGGACCCTACGGGTTCGAGAACTATGTAGACATGACCGAGACATATCTTCGATCAATAACCAATAGCGGAACCTGGATGCTCATATTGTCTCCTACATATTCTACGAAGATCTTTATCGGTCAAACCACGTAACAACATACGTTGTTCCCTTTGTCATCGGTATGTTACTTGCCCGAGATTCGATCGTCGGTATCATCATACCTAGTTCAATCTCATCACCGGCAAGTCTCTTTACTCATTCTGTAATGCATCATCCCGTGGCTAACTCATTAGACACATTGCTTGCAAGGCTCATAGTGATGTGCATTATCGAGAGGGCCCAGAGATACCTCTCTGATACACGGAGTGGCAAATCCTAATCTTGATCTATGCCAACTCAACAAACACCATCGGAGACACCAATAAAGCATCTTTATAATCACCCAGTTACGTTGTGATGTTTGATAGAAGACAAGGTGTTCCTCCGGTATTCGGGAGTTGCATAATCTCATAGTCTGAGGAACATGTATAAGTCATGAAGAAAGCAATAGCAGAAAAACTAAACGATCATTATGCTAAGCTAACGGATGGGTCTTGTCCATCACATCATTCTCTAATGATGTGATCCCGTTCATCAAATGACAACACATGTCTATGGCTAGGAAACTTAACCATCTTTGATTAGCGAGCTAGTCAAGTAGAGGCATACTAGGGACACTCTGTTTGTCTATGTATTCACACATGTACTAAGTTTCCGGTTAATACAATTCTATCATGAATAATAAACATTTATCATGATATAAGGAAATATAAATAACAACTTTATTATTGCCTCTAGGGCATATTTCGTTCAGCAGCATGGTCATGTGGAGGGGTTAGTTCCTCATCTAGTTGATGGAGGAGTATCCATTTCACAGTATGCTGAAGACACTATCTTATTCATGGAACATGATATGGCTAAGGCACGTAATATGAAACTTATTTTATGTCTCTTCGAACAATTGTATGGCTTAAAGATAAACTTTCACAAGAGCGAGTTGCTTTGCTTTGGGAAGGCCAAAGACGAGCAAAACACTTCTAGACAATTGTTCGGATGTGAATTAGGTGCTTTACCATTCAATTATTTGGGAATGCCGATTCACCATCATAAGTTATCCAATAAAGAATGGAAGTGTATCGAAGATCGAATTGAAAAAAAAACTTAGCTGCTGGAAGGGCAAGCTTATGTCATATGGAGGTCGGCTAGTGCTGAATAAGTCGGTACTGACTAGTATGCTGATGTTCCTACTTTCGTTCTTTGAAATTCCGAAAGGGGTTCGGAAGCGACTTGATTTCTTTATATCTCGTTTCTTCTGGCAGTCTAATGAGGCCAAGTGGAAATACCGTCTCGCGCGATGGGATATCCTTTGCCGACCAAAATACCAAGGGGGTCTCGGTATTGAGAACTTAGAAATTAAGAATAAATGCCTTATGAGCAAATGGCTCTACAGGTTAGAGACAGAGCCGGAGGGTATGTGGGCACAAATTCTGCGCAATAACTATTTACAGTCAAAAACACTCGCCCATGTTACCATGAGACCAACTGACTCGACATTCTGGAAGGGACTTATGAGAAGAAGGATTTGTTCTTTCGTAGGGTCAAATTCTTGGTTGTCAATGGGATGTCAACAAGATTTTGAGAGGATACGTGGTTAGGAGAGACACCCCTGGCCGTCCAATATCCCACCCTTTATAACATTGTGCAACATAAGGAGGATCACGTAGGCATAGTTTTCCAAACAACTCCCTTGAATATTCAGTTCAGACGTGCGTTAGTTGGTGAGAGATGGACTGCCTGGATGCATTTGGTTCAGAGATTGATAGATGTTCAACTCTCCGACCAGCCGGATTCGACAAAATGGAAATTAGCCAAAAATGGGATTTTTACGGTGAAATCGTTCTATATGGATTTGATTAATTCTGGCCCAATCTCAAGATCGTTGCATATTTGGAGGGTTAAGGTTCCTTTGTGTATTAAAATCTTTATGTTGTTTGTCCACAAGCGAGTGATACTCACCAAGGACAACTTAATCAAGAGGCGATGCGTAGGTAGTTCGCGGTGCTGTTTTTGTGATCATGATGAAACAATACAACATTTATTCCTTGAATGCCCACACACCAAGTTTCTTTGGAGAACGATTCATATAGCCTTCAACATTAATCCTCCAGTCGACATTGCGTCGTTGTTTGGGATGTGGTTAGCTGGGGTTGAACAGACTACTGCGGCTCGTATTCGGATTGGAATATGTGCGCTTTTGTGGGTTATATGAAACTGTAGGAATGATATGATTTTTAACAGACAATGCACTTTAACTTTCTTGCAGGTCATCTTTAGAGCTACTGCTTGGATCCGTACGTGGTCATTACTCACTCCTATGGACTCCAGGGAGCCTTTGGTTACTGGGTGGAACCAGTGGGAGATGGTAGCATGGGCTATATTCAACCGGTTCGGATGGCGGTCGCATAACAGGATAGGAGTCTAGGGAGCTTATCCTTCATATTACCGTATCAGTTGTGATTGTCAGCATGTTCTTTTTTTTCTTTTGGTTTGCTTTTCTTGCGAGCTGTAATACTCTTATGACGATTATGATACTTCATGGATTTTTAATAAGATGGATGCATGCATCATTATGATGCAGAGGCCGGGGGCACGCCTCCATTTCCAAAAAAAGAAATGGTGAACATGTTTGGCAATTCAAAGCAGAAGATTGCATGTTTGGCATTAAGATCGTATAACTGGCGACGAACAGCTCCAACTCATTTCACTCTCCTTTTCGAGGAGAAACTCTAATTAGTTTTTTTTCCGCCCCTACTGATGAAGCCGCTCTGCTTGGCAAACTACAGAAACGTCGGAGGCCTTTGCACTTTTTCTACTTCTAGCGAGGGGCAAGAGACCTCTTCGATAATTTAAATTTTTTAAGACAAGGAGACCCGTGGAATGTCATGTGGTGGGCCTTGGAGAAACACAAAGTCCCAGCAAAGTACATTACCCTCATCAAGGACATGTACGATAATGTTGTGACAAGTGTTCAAACAAGTGATGTCGACACTGATGACTTCCGATTAAGATAGGACTGCATCAGGGGTCAGCTTTGAGCCCTTATCTTTTTGCATTGGTGATGGATGAGGTCACAAGGGATATACAAGGAGATATCCCATGGTGTATGCTCTTTGCGGATGATGTGGTGCCAGTTGACAATAGTCGGACGGGGGTAAATAGGAAGTTAGAGTTATGGAGACAAACCTTGGAATCGAAAGGGTTTAGGCATAGTAGAACTAAAACCGAGTATATGATGTGCGGTTTCAGTACTACTAGGTGTCAGGAGGAGGATGTTAGCCTTGACGGCCAGGTGGTACCTCAGAAGGACACCTTTCGGTATTTGGGGTCAATGCTGCAGGAGGATGGGAGTATTGATGAAGATGTAAACCATCAAATCAAAGCCAGATGGATGAAATGGCGCCTAGCTTCTGGCATTCTCTATGACAAGAGAGTGTCACAAAAGGTAAAAGGCAAGTTCTACAGGACGGCGGTTCGACCCGCAATGTTGTATGGTGCTGAGTGTTGGCTGACTAAAAGGCGACATGTTCAACAGTTAGGTGTGGCGGAGATGCGTATGTTGAGATGGATATGTGGCCACACGAGGAAGGATCGAGTCCGGAATGATGATATATGAGATAGAGTTGGGGTAGCACCAATTGAAGAGAAGCTTGTCCAACATCGTCTGAGATGGTTTGGGCATATTCAACGCAGGCCTCCAGAACCTCCAATGCATAGCGGATGGCTAAAGCGTACGGAGAATGTCAAGAGACGGCGGGGTAGACCAAATTTGACATGGAAGGAGTCTGTTAAGAGAGACATGAAGGATTCGAGTATCACCAAAGAGCTAGCTATAGACAGGGGTGCGTGGAAGCTTGCTATCCATGTGCCAGAGTCATGAGTTGGTTGCGAGATCTTATGGGTTTCACTTCTAGCCTACCCCAACTTGTTTGGGACTAAAGGCTTTGTGTTGTTGTCGTTGTTTGAGACAAGGAGACCTCTCTGAATCTCTGATGGTAGCACCTTTTTAGGGGTAGATCCTATTTGGGACATAGGTCGATGGTAGGGCGGTAACACGTACCCATCTAAGTTCGCCTAGTTAGGATTGGGCCAGCCCAACTAATAAGACCCTCTTTCCGGTTCTCGAAAGGTTCTACAACCTTTCCAGACCCATCTTCTTTTCCTTTGTGTGTTCTTTCCGGGTTTTGCCATTTCCTATTTCTTTTTCAAAATCACGAATATTTTTTATATTTCGTAATTTTTTGTGTTTATGAATTTTTTTCTGAAATTCGGTAACATTTTGTCGAATTCACAAACTTTCTTGAATTCATGAATACTTTTTTAACTTGGCCAATATTACTCGAATTCATGAATATATTTTCAATTTCATGATTTTTTTTCAAATTTTCAAACAATTTCTCGAATCATGATTTTTTAAATCGCGATGTATTGAAATTGGGAACATTGTTTTAATTCATCACGATCTTTTGAATTTCGTTAACATGTTTTTGAATTCATAAACACTTTCTCAATTTTGCAACCATATTTTGTATTCACAAACATTTTTTGTAATAGAGTATATTGGTCAACTTCATGGATTGTTTTTTTTATTTGAGAAACTTTTATTTGAAAACACAAAGATTTTTTGAAAAGATTTTTTGAAATTGGGAACATTTTTTTGATTCATGAACATTTTTTTAAGCTGGACATATTTTTCTCAAATTCAAGAACTTTTAAAAAATTGTAACTATTTTTACTTTCACGTATACTTTTTGTATTTGTAAACACTTTTTGAATTAATTTGTTTGTAAAAACACATTTTTTGGAATTTTGCAAACACTATATGAAATCATAAATAACTTTTGAATTCATGAGTATTTTAATTTTTGGATTATTATTTTAAAATAGTTTTCAAAATTCAAAACCTTTTTCAATTCTTAAACATTCTTTGAATTTGGTTAAAAGGAAATATGGAACGATAGGAATAAAAAATGAAACAGTGAATGCGAGCTCCTGCACTAGGGAGGCCCACTTATCTGCAGCGCGCTGGGTGAGGTGCCACAGAGGTCACCTAAGAGGAGCTCTCTCTATTTATCGTGCAAACTATCACTACGCAAGCATCGCTGGCAGCGCGCACTCATAGCCTCTCCTTAGGTGGTTTGAGTATACTTTTGGGTTGCTCCAGCATCGTTTGTAACACAGATCATAATGATAACTTACAAGTTTATCCAAAAGTTTGACAAGGGGCTAAATAGCCTCCAAAGATGGAGAGATATTCTTAGGGCCCTCTCAGTGTGATGTCATTCATCATCGTCTGTCCAGACAGATGTAACTAGGTCATAGGGAAGCCGGAACATGTCAACGAGAAAGAAGAATAAAACTGGTAACGAGGAGACCGGTATAATGAGCATGAGAATTACTCAAAGGGTATACCTATATATCTCACCTCGGGTTTTATAACATATCATGTAGCAAAGGGAATAGCATATGATAGCCAAAGGTTTACTCGAATATCATTCATGTAGATATAGGGGGGTCAACATGGATGTCCACGGTTCTGTTGTTGATCATTGAACGAAAGGAAGTTTTGTTCATGTCTATATTTTCATCGAACCTGCAGGGTCAAGCGCTTAAGGGAATCATGATTTGTTGAGTTCTATTGGAGTGAGGAATATGAGAATATTACCGAAATAGTTTCGGGAATGAAAGAAATAGTTGACACGAACCGAAGCGTTTTGGGGAAAACAGGATAATATTGAAAAATGATATATATGCGAAAAAAATCGGGGACTTAATATAAATAATAGATGGCTCTAATATTGATTGAGAGCCTCCTAGAATTTATTTAGAGTCAATGGACTAAGGAAAATGTCAATGACCTATTAGTGGAGAGCTAATGGGCCTTGAGCCCTTGAGGGACCATGTAGGGATCACACCCCTTTTTAGCTTATTGGACAAGCTAAGGGCGCGTAGGGGAGTTGGAGGAGGACTACTCCTCCTTGGTTACGACCCAAGGGAGGGTTTCCCCTCCTCCAAGTCGGCCCAGCCCCTCCCTCCACCTATATATATTTGAGGGGGGCGCCCCCCTCTCTCTAGTTCTAATCTCGAGCTAGACTTGTTCTAGTTCTAGTTCTCTAGTTCCTCATAATAGTGAAGCCCCGTGAGGTTCTCTTCTCCCACCTCTAGTTCTCCGACGACGTTAAGCTCTGGACGCGAAGCGCTGCAGGATCATGGAGCTCATATGCCTGCAAATCATAGAGAGGCCATGCTTGCATTCTTTTGTTCAAGGGATCGTCATGGACAGTTCAAGAGACTTCAAGTTCGGTGTACACCAACTCTTGTCCGATGCAAATCGAAGTTGGTAACGATCTGATCAAACCTTGTATGCACCTTCATAGTGATTGGGGGCCTTGATCGTAGGGTGATTTTTTTTGTTTCTACTACGTTTCCTAACAAGAGATATGATAGGCTACTCATATCAACAAGGTCCACCTTCTTTTCTGAAAGCCCTAGTAAAGTTCTTCTACACCAGATCATCAATTTCGATGACCAAAACCTCAAAAACCAGATCTGAACAGAACACGCGTTGGCACATTTATCTCTCTAATTTTAGGTTCCGTGACTCTAAATGTCCCCAAATCTTGCCACACAATTGTGTATGCCTAAATATCTCCACCTACCTCATAAACTTGGATTCCCATGTGAATTTATTTAGCAAATCATTTGATCATAGCTTATGGCATCATTTGTAGCCTTCAACTACAAGTATAATTTCCATCCATCCAAATGAGCTAAAATTTGGCATGTAAGTGAACCCTGCATAGTCAACCACACTACTTGCTCTCCTGTAAAAGTTGGTGGGTAGCCCCAAGTGTAAGGGTGAAATAACCTAGAAATAAGTGTTTCTCTCAATTGAGAAGTAAGATTTATCGAAGCAATAGGAGTTCAAATTCCTAGGTACGTACACGCAAAACACAAGACACTCTTGCCCCCAACATTTCAAGAAGATCGTCAAGCTTCTTATCCTGCTAGTTACAAGGGTAAACTACATGATATGGTAAGAATTGATACATATATAAAATAAATAAAGTGAAACAACAAAGTAAAGTATTTTTATGATGTTTTCAATAAAGGAAAATAGAACCCAGACACAGGTTTACTAGAAGCATCTCTGAAATCAGATAAATGTGATGTGATGAATAAATTACAATTTGAAAGTGATAAAATTACAGTTTATATATTTATGACTATAATTATTCATGACATAATCTTGCATATGCATTACGCGTCACATAGTCCAAATAGGGCATACGCATTATGCGTTACACAGTCCACCCTTCGCATAGGGGCAAAGCGAGCCACCAGATATGTGCACCTATTTTAGTAGATAAGCGATCCGTGTTTTGGGGATCTTTTGAAGGTTTTGTTCATCCCTTTTATTCTTCGGGGAACATTCTAGAAGGTTTTTTTGTTTTGTTTTTACTTTCTTTTACTTTTTCTTACATAAAAATGTACAAAGTTTCTTTTAGAAAAATCACAAATTTTCCAATATATTTATAATTTTCTTTGGAATATAACAAAGTGTTCAAATTTTTCAAACAATATCACAATTTCAGAAAAATATAATAATTGTTCAGATTTAAAAATTGTTCGTATTTTTCTGAAAGTAATTTTTATATATATTTTAAAAAAATTGTAATTTAAGAATTGATTGCATTTCATAACTTTTCAAAATATTTAAAATGTTCTGAATTTTAAAGTTCATTCACTATCTATGAAAGTAGTTCGAAATTTTTATTTTTGCCTTAACTAATTGTTTGTGTTTCCAAAAATAGTATCTTATTTTAGAAAAGACATTTCACAATGTTTTGAAACGTGCCCTACAATAACCTGTCATCGGCCTGCAGTACACTAGACGGGGCTATTTTTGGAAACCGTGAAAAAAGCGTGAGATATCAAGTAGTTTCCCTAAAAAGCATGCTACAATAGCAAGTAGAAACACCGCGAGACAATAACGAGTCAGCGTCCCACCCTAGAATAAATCGGGCCATCAAATCGGGGACCTCCTATATGTCGCTCTATGCGGCAAAGGGACATAGTTTCGCACGGGCGGGCGGGCTCCGACTAGGCCCGCCCATGAGCCGTAACCAGCAGAGCTAGCGAGATTTCCTTAATAGGCAGCAGCATCGAGGTTTAAAAACCAACACGCAGCGCAGATCCGAATTATTTTGGGAATTTTGGAAGGAATTTGATTTTAAAAAATGTGTTTTTTGTGAAATGCAAACAATTTTCAAATTTCCGAATTGTTTTACAAAACTGAAACATTTTTCAAAATCATGAACATTTTTTCTGAAAACGGGATTTTTTTTCGAAATTCCAAATGAAAATTGTGCAAACACCAACATTCTTTAAACTCCCAACCAAAACTTGAAAACAGGAGCAGAATTTTGAACATGGAACATATTATTAAACAAAAAATGAACATATTTTAAAATTTGTGAACAATTTTCCAAAGCGGGAACTTTTTTGAAAAGTTTTGAAATTTTTTGGTAGAAAGATTCCAAACAGTTTTTGAAAATACACAGTTTTTTAGTGTGTTAACATGTTTATATTCATGGAAAAAAGTAAAACACAATTTCTTTTGAATTTTGATAGATATTTGGAAACAACTATATTTTTTGAAATTTCTGAACACATTCTTAAATAAAATAGTCTTGAAAAATATATGAACAAATAGTAAATGAACAATTTTTTAAAGTGCTAACATTTTTTGAATTTATGTGCAAAATTTGAAACACTATCTTTTTGCAATTTTGATCATTTTCTAAAAGCATGATTTTTTTTATTTTAGAACTTTTTTCCAAGACACGAACAAAATTTGAACTTTCTGAACTCTTATGAATTCCTGAATTTTACAAAACTGGAAAGTTTTATGAAAAAGTAAACAAATTTTGGATAAGGCAAACATGTTTTGAATTTCAAAAAAACTTTGACAAAGAAAGCGAAAATGGAAGAAAATAAAATAGGACTTAAATTAAAAAAGGAATCTGAAAAAACATAAAAAGGAAAGAAAAAAGAAACAAGGAAAACGCAAATAAAAAAGGAAAGAAAAGAAAACACGGTTCTAGATCTTCTAGAAGGTTCAAACAAGCGAAATAAACCAGTTGGATACCCATGGAAGTCACGAGATGGGCCGGCCATAATCGCTCGATGTCGAGCTCAGCCTATGCATTGCGGCGACAATTTGGCGCAACGTGTGGCAAATAGGAAATTCTATCAAACCGCCCGTCCTGCACTACCAGGTAACAAAACCTCGATACAGTCAGTACTGCGGGAGTTATGTCTCACACATAAGGACTGAAAATAAAAAGTAAACAAATTTTGGATAAGGCAAACATGTTTTGAATTTCAAAAAAACTTTGACAAAGAAAGCGAAAATGGAAGAAAATAAAATAGGACTGAAAATAAAAAAGGAATCTGAAAAAACATAAAAAGGAAAGAAAAAAGAAATAGGGAAAACGCAAATAAAAAAGGAAAGAAAGAAAACACGGTTCTAGATCTTCTAGAAGGTTCAAACAAGCGAAATAAATCAGTTGGATACCCATGGAAGTCACGAGATGGGCCGGCCATAATCGCTTGATGTCGAGCTCTGCCTGTGCGTTGCGGTGACAATTTGGCGCAACGTGTGGCAAATAGGAAATTCCATCAAACCGCCCGTCCAGCACTACCAGGTAACAAAACCTCGATACAATCAGTACTGCGGGAGTTATGTCTCACACATAAGGAGTTGGATTTGGAAGGATCTCTTTCTGAGCATCTATAGTGACGGGTCGGCCCATTATCTTACACCGAAAAGAGAAATAGAGAAAAAAAGGGCGAGCACCGGGAGTTGATCCCAGGATCTGCTGGATAGTAGACAAATGCTTACCAGTGGGTTGGCTTTCGGCTCGTGACAAAAGTATCTGGTTTTCCCATTTTTGTTTTATTTTTTCACCGGTTTTCTACTAGTTTCTTTTCTTTATCCTTTCTTTGATTTTCTTTAGTTCTTCTCCGAGTTTTTACTTGTTTCATTGTATTTATTTTTTTCTTTTGGTTTTGCTTGGTTCCTTCTTCTTTTTTCATCAGTTTGTTTTTTATTTCTCCCGGGTTCCACTTTTTCCTATACACATTTCTGGAGTATACCTAATACATTCTTGAAATACATGTTTAATTTTTTTCAAATGCTTGATTAACATTTTTCAAATACAAGCGTAAAAATTTTCAAATACAAGTTTCTCATTTTTTTAATACATGATCATCATTTTTTCTATACACATTTAACATTTTCCACATACATGATTAGAAAATTTTAAATATTTTTTCAGCATTTATTGAAAAGCTTGAATAACATTTTTATGTACATGGTCACTTTTTCCATAATTTATTAATACATGGTTAACATTTTTCTATACACATTTTATATTTTCAAACGCTTGATTAATATTTTTTCAAATACTTGTTCAACATTTTTTTAAATGCTTGATTAATATTTTTATATAAATGACCAAAAAATTTGGTATTTTTTAATACATGGTCAACACTTTTTTTGTACACATTGAACATTTTCCAAATGCCTCATTAACATTTTTTAATACTTGTTCAGCTTTTTTCAAATCCTTGATAAATTTTTTTATATGAATGATAAATAAATGCATCTTTTGTAACACATGGTCAACATTTATTCTATACAATTTAAAATTTTCCAAATGCTTGATTAGCATTTTTTAAATAATCATTGACCATCTTCTTTAAATGCTGGATTAACATTTTTATATACATGATAAAAATACCATTTTATAATAGATGGTCAACATTTGTTTTTCTATACACATTTAACATTTCTTGAATGCATGATTAACATTTTTCAAAACGTTATGTAAAGTTTATTTTTGAATATTTATGTTTACAATATTTGGATGCATAAATGAAAGTAAAAGAAGAAATCAAAAAACAAAAAAAAAAACGTAAAGAAATAAAGAAACTAGACTGGGCACTGGCATCCTGCATATTGGGCTAACTCGTATGCTCACGCGACTGCGACACGTTCAGCGTGAGTCGGAAGCTCGTCTTGCGTAAAGCGAGACATAGTCGCCCCGATTGTGAACATTTTATGAATTTGTGATCATTTCTTCAACTTTACAAAAAAAATGGGAATTTGGGAACAATTTTATTTTGGGAACATTTTTTAACTTCACGGAAAATTTTCAAATTCAAGAACATTCTTCATAATCGTGAATTTCAAATGTTTTAACATTTCTTGAAAATGGATTTTTATTTCGAATCCCAAACTATTGTCAAAGAATCGAAACATCAAAAAATAGGGAAAAGGTGGGGGGAGGGGGGAAGCCGGCCACCTTGCGCATGGGCTGGCTCAAATTGCTCATGGGGGAGGGGGTACATGTTTACTGGACTGGCGTCGCACCTTGCGCTGAATAGGATGCCCCAAGTTCCCGTCTCTGATCGATTTTCCATTTTCGATAGAAGACATGGGCTGTATTCACTAAAAATTGCAAGTGCAAATTGCTCCATTTCCTATTCGGCACTAAGGTAGCAATTGTAGGTTATTCCGTTAACTTGTGCCCATGCCCATTTCCGTTCGTTGGCAAATAGTTCACGTCCGTCGTTTTTTTGGAAGCTTCTCAACATGGTTTTGGGAAGGTTTCGACCTTTTTTTTTATCGGATCTTGTTTGTTTGTTTTTTCAGTTCTCCTTTTTCTTCATTTTATGTTTTTAAATTTTGAGCTCCTTTTCAAAAAAAATATGAAGTTTTTCTAGTTCGTGAACTATTTTTGTTTTTTTAAATCAATTCTATAAACTTTTTTAAAATTCTTGATCTTTTTTCATATACGTGAACTTATGTTCAAATGTTTTTTTAATTCGTGAAGTTTCTTTTTCAAATTCAATTTTTTTTTGAATTAGCATATTTTTCTGAATTCATGAACTTTGCATGTACTTGACCTTTTTTGAAATTTGTGAACTTTCAAATTTTTATTTATTAACGGTCAATGGGCCAAGCCAATGGTTAACGGATCAGCCAGTGATCAGCGACGTCAAGTCAACAGATCAAACCCAAGTCTCTCCCAAAAAAAGATCAAAACCATCAGGGGGAGCAACTAGTTAACGAGCGCTTCTTCGGGAGCCTCGTAACGATCAGCGCCACTTGGCGCGCTCTCAGCCATTCGCCACGTGTCGCGCTCTGGACGCTTCCTTCGGATTTTTTTTCGCACGCGTTTTTGGCTTTTTAAATGGTTTTTTTCTCGGGTTTTTTTGACGTTTTGGTTTTCCCCCGGTCTTTCTTAGCTTTTCGATAAAAAAAAATCAAAAAAATAATTTTTTCGTGAAAAAATGCGTTTTTTTTTTGTGAAAGTCACGGGTTTTCTTTCGCGAGAGGCATGGTTGTGCTTTAGCGAGAGTCACGGCGATGCCTCTCGGAAATGAAAAAAAACGCGTTTTCTATTTTTTTTTCTTTCGCGAGAGTCACGGTTTTGCTTTCGCGAGAGTCACGGTCATGCCTCTCGGAAAGGGAAAAACAAAACGCGTTTTCTGTTTTTTTTCGTTCGTGAGAGTCACGGTTTTGCTTCCACGAGAGGCACGGTTGTGCTTATGCGAAAGTCACGGCCGTGCCTCTAGGAAAGGGAAAAAAATACGCGTTTTCTGTTTTTTTTCTTTCGCGAGAGTCACGGTTTTGCTTCCGCAAGAGGCACGGGTGTGCTTTCGCGAGAGTCACGGCCGTGCCTCTCGGAAACAGAAAAAAACGCGTTTTCTGTTTTTTTCCTCACACGAGAATCACGGTTTTGCTTCCAGAAGAGGCACGGTTGTGATTTTACGAGAGGCACGGGCGTGCCTCTTTCGAAAAGGGAAAAAAACCGTGCTGTCGGTTCGGTTTTTTCGCCCGGTTTTTTCGTCCGTTTTTTCGTGAAAAAAAATTCGTCAAAATCTATCAACATGGGATTTAGTTTTGAAGATCTCAACGCAAGGAATCCAATGGTGAAAACGGTTCAAGATTTGGACGCACGATTTAAGAGATAAAAGGTTTTGAATAAACGGATCTACGAAAAAAGGAAAAACTCCCAGGTTGTGACAAATGGCGCGCTGCATGTGCACCATTTGTCGCGACCTGGGAAATTGGAGTGTTCTTTGCAATGAGTACTTTTTAATTAATGATTTCGCCATCAGGGCGATTCGAGCGAGCCACGAGCTCTTGTTTGTGGGTCGGCCGGCGTGACGCTATAGTGAGCGCTAATTGTCTTCGAGGGTGCTAAAGGCGACAAATAGGGAGTGCCGCAAATTCTCGTCCCTATTTACATAATAGATAGGCTGGATAGGCGACAAAGATCATTTTCATTAGTTGTGGGCTTTTGTCCACACAATGCAAGACATTCAATGGCGGATGTGGTAGGATCCTAAGTATGTCTAGAAGGAGTGGTTACTGGTTAGACTACTTGACTAAATAAAAATCTAATCTTTTCCAATTTTAGTTATAAGCAAATTTTAGCAATTATCACAAGTCAAGCAACACCAACACATGCAAGTCTAGATATTAGGTAGCGGAAAGTAAAGACTTTGCATATGAATATAAATGAGGGGATCGGAGATATCAAACGCAACAAAGACACGTTGATTTTTTGCATGGTTCTGATAGATGGTGCTATCGTATATCCATGTTGAGAAGACTTCTTCAACACAAGGAGGGTAACGGCTGTGCGAGTCCACGTAGGGCTCCACCCACAAAGGGTCCATGAAGAAACAACCTTGTTTATGCCATCATGGCTTACGTCCACGAAGGACTAGCCTCACTCAGGGTAGATCTTCACAGAGTAGGCGATCTCCTTGCGCTTGCAAAATCCCTTGTTCAACTCAACAAGCTTTGGAGGCTACCAAATAACACCTAACCAATCTAGGAGACACCACACTTCAAAATATAATAGATGCTGTTATTGATGATGAACTCCTTGCTCTTATGTTTCAAAAGATAGCCTCCTCAACACTTGATCACTCTCTCATGGATTTTTCATGGTGGTATGAGAAGGATTGGATTGGAACACAAGTGTAAAATGGTTAGAGTGGAATGCCTTGATCTGAACACAAATGTAGGTGGTTCTCTCTTATAAAATGGATATGAGAAGTATAGTTTCATCCTGCTTGCTCTTTCTCTCTCTCTCAGTAGGTGATGGGTGGGGGTATAATTAATGTTGAGGAAATCGTTAACTGGTAGCTGCTCGGTTGGCTTGGGAGTAGCGAATCGCTAAATTGGCCTATTAACTGGATTAATCGGTCGACTATTCACTACTAGGGAAAATCTTATACACAGAATCTTAGTAGTAGCGCTGGACAAAACAGTTCGCTACTGCTACTTAGTAGTAGTGTTTTTAAATAAACCGCGCTGCTCCTACTACTTTAGCAGTAGTGCGTTCCGCGAAACCGCGCTGCTACTATATTTGTACTGGGCGCAGATGGCTAGTCCCACTTAGCAGTAGCGCGTACCGCTGACCAGCGCTACTGCTACGGCCCGTAGCAGTAGCACGTTTCTCTGAAACGCGCTACTACTTACTTACCTTATCCTGGAGCGGTTCACCCTGGACACTCACTCCCTCTCAGTCGCTCTCGCCCGCATCGAACCTGTACGTGGTCCGCCGCCGCCGCCGCGCTGCTCCTCGCCGAAGTACTCCCTCCTCCCCCTCCTCCTCCAGTCGCCCTCCTCCCATCGCCCCTTTCCCTCCTTCTCCGGCCGCCCCTCCCTCCTCCTCCTCCGACCGCCCCCTTCCCTCCACCCCCCGCCCCTCCCTCCTCCGATCCCACCGGCCCCCTCCCCTCCTCCTCTCTCTTCCTCCTCCCTTCCCCTC